>NC_056735.1:1548162463-1548462463 GCF_019279795.1 Protopterus annectens
TGGTGAGCCAGTTTGCAACCCACTTGACAGTATATGAGTTGACCCCCAGATGGATACGTTTTTCAATGATGCCTGAGTGGGGAATTGTGTCAAAGGCCTTGGCCAAGTCTAGATAGGCTGTATGCACAATTTTACCTTAGTCCGGGGCTTTGGTGACAGTTTCAAAGAAGTCCACCAGGTTCAACAGGCTAAGCAGGCAGGCAAGCATGATCTTCCTTTAACAAAACCAAACTAGGTTGGGCCAAGTGTTTGAAGGCCTCCTATATCCTTATTGATATGATGATTCTCTCCACTGCTTTTCAGATAAGGCTGGCTGGATTAAAGGGCCTATAGTTCCCAGGGTCAGTGGATGCACCCCCCTTGTGCAAGGAGATGATGGTAACTGTTTTCCATTGAAGAGGGACAAAACAGTGCTTAGGCTGTGGTTGAAAAGAGTACTCAATGGAGTTGCTATCTCCTGTTTTAAACCATTGAAAATACAGCCTGAGATGTTATTAGATCCCATAGAAGCTATGTTTTAGACCTTAGAGAGAGTAGTTAAGACCTGTTCTTTAAAGATACTAGGTGGAGAATTGGTGGGAGGACTGTTTGCGGTATATGTGGTGAGCAGGTCGACTATTTGCACTAGTTCAGTATGTGTGGTACCATTCACTACCAGTTCAGAGCAAATCTGACTTTTCCTTTAAGGTTTCAGATGTAGCTAAAGAATGCCTTGTGGTTATCCTTAGCTAGGGATGCTAATTTAGATTCACATTTAGCTTTAGAGGATGTTACAAGATGTCTCATTAGCTTGTTCAAGCTGAGAAGGGTGTGCTTCCAATTTTGAGATTGTTCTTTCTTGCTCTTAGACAGCAATTTCTTCCTCTTATTATATAACCTGTTTATGGCAGATGTGTACCAGGCAGGTTTGTTTTTTCTTGAGGATCTTGCTTTGGCCCTATCAGGAATGTCTGAATAAATATAATTGTACAGATGATTATACAATGTACTGATGTATATCCAGGTATAGGTGTATTTGCTATCAGTGGAAACAGGACCTTTGAAGCTACTAATGCCTTTTCATAAGAGGCTGTATTTGGCTTTGGAGAAGTTTTTAAGCCTAATTTCTCCTGAGGGGAGGTCTGATGCTATTGTTACTTTGAAAGAGACAGACTTATGATCAGACTTAACCAAGGAAGGCTGCACACTTGTTACTGTCAGTGAGTATCAAGTCTAGAATGTTTGCGCCCCTTGTGGGGGTGCCACCTATTTGCAGAAAGGCATTTGAGTCAACAAAGTCCAAGAACCTTTCGATGAATGTGTTTGCACATGTATAATTTACCCAGTCTATGGGGAGGTAGTTAAAGACATCCATAACCAGGGTATTTGGTTAGATTTTGAGTGATTCAAGTAGATCCAGTGTGAATATCGTGGTTCATGGAGTGTGATCTATAGTTGGTGATAACTTAGAGAGGGGTCTTTCCTATAGTTATTTGTACATAAAGTAACTCGAGGAAATCATTCCGTTTAACCAATCTGGAGGTGTATATATCTTTGATGAATATTGATAGTCCTCATCCCTTAGTTTTCACACATTCCTTTTGTGGTCAGGACGTGAGGAAGGCATTATATCCCAGTATAGCCAGGGTTCTGTCCATGGCCTTGAACCAGGTCTCCATGACTGCACAGATGTCTGTATCTTTCAAGGTGAGCAGTGCTTCCAGTGAATGCAGTTTTAGATTTAGAATCCTAGTGTTTGGCAGCATAACCTTAAGGTTATATTTTGAGGATATTTTTATGTTGGGAATTTTGTTTTTGTGACATTGCCTAATAAAAGGCACTATGGGTGAGACAAGACCCTTAGCCAGTAGCTGAAAGCCCAGAGGTGACAGGTGTAGGCCATCCTTGTCAAAGCACTGTGGTCTGTCAGCCATATCATTCCAGGCTGACAGGGATTGGATTCCCCTTAGGATGACACCAGAAACTAAGGAAATTGTTAAAGTCAATCATTTTTGTCTGTACTGAGGCATCATTCTAGATGAAGGTAGAATGCTGCTTAAGGCTAAGGACATACCCACCTAGGGCACATAGTCAGAGAGCTCAATCATGTCTCTCTTCATATAGTCTAGTGAATATGTCTCAAGTCATATACACCGATATGGATTATGACTGAGCCATAACAATGCCTGTTGTTAAGAGACTTGAGTGCATGTATGATGTGGTGGACCCTGGCACCTATCAGACAGCTGACTGTGATATTTTCCTTATCTTGGTGAGTGGGACATCTGTGTGTCTCACAATGGAGTCCCCTATGACTAAAACATTTGATTTTATTTTTTGCCTTAGGGGCAAGTTTAGTGAGACACTGGTGTGTACTTTTGTATGTGTACTGAGATTTGCTGTGAATGTATTAAGTGAAGTGTGTTTATGTTTGGGAGGTCTCTGATCTTTAGGTAGACTTCTAGTGAGAACCTCTGCATATGTAGGTTTAGGTGATGTACGCATGGATGGTGCAGGAGGTGAAGTGTATCAGCTGACAACCTGCTTAGTATCTGATATACTGATTTGTGAGGGAGAGATTCTAAATTCTTAATATAGATGCATCTCTCACATATTGAATTTGTGTGAATTAGTAGAGATGGGTTGTCAGTGTACATGAGGCAATTGCTACATTGCCTCAGGATGCCCATGTGAATCAGATTGGTTAGAGAAATGGTAGAAAAATGTCCATTTATGCTGCTAAGTGAAGTATTGCAGTCAGTAATAGAGAGGGGACTAGAAGGACCAGGTATGGTTAATGAACAAGAAAAATTTCTAAACTGCGAGGGGCTTAATGGGTAAGACTTGTGGAGGAAACTCAGAGACTCAGCTGTGTATCTAACTGGGGAGTGATGCACAACAGTGAGAAATCTCTTATGGAGCACAAGCAGCTGAGTAAGGGAAAATTATCTATCTAAGAGTTTTGCATCTATAACCACCAATGGTCTCCTCCACTGCATGGTAATGCCTGGTTTTGCAGGTGGTGCAAACCACACAAACCGTGCTAACATGGGCAACAAGTAGCAGTAAAAGTAAACTGATTTCAAACACTGTAGTCATTAGTAGCACACTAAACTTGGCCCTGGACCAACAATCCCCACTTAAATACGTCCTTAGGTACACTCTACTGTCACTAGGGTGTAGGGGGAGGAGCTTTGTTTTGTGGAGAAAAGCTGAATTAGTACTCATAAACTGTAAAAGCAGACTGTGTCCAGCAAATCTGAACCCAGTCTATGCTAATCTAAAAGTATAGGAAAAAGCAAAAATACAATAAAATAAAATAACAGCACACAGTAAAATACAATGAAAAAAGTGCAGATCAAGTAAAAATTATATTTATTTTTCAGTAGCTGTCAGTATATGCTTCTGATAACACAGGATATTGAATGCTTGTTGCTAACCTCTAAACTGACCAAGGGAAAGCCCAAGACTGAGACTTGTTCCAGCAATCCCCAACTCAGATGGGTCTATTGCTGCACAGTTCTACCACCAGGGTGCAGGGAGTGGGGGGATTTTTAATGTAATATGGCTGATTTTAGTGCTGAAATGATACCAAACAGTCTAGAATCAGGAAGCTATAAAATGCAGAAGTACTAGAAATTCAAAGTGCAAAAAACAAGTCACAACAGCAAAAAAAAAAAAAAAAAAAAACTGTTTAAATAAAGCAGTAATTCAGCAGAGTACTCCAAAATAGTTTATACCACAAACCATCGTTGTGTGAAATAACTGGTCTGGAACCAAAGTACTTAGACCAGAACAAAGACAGGCACAGTAAGCCTTCACCAGCAATTCCCAGCTTAGAACGGTGTAGGCTGCAGTCTCATACCACATGAGTCTAGACCACAAACATTCTTAATGTAAAATAACTGGTTTGAAGCCCAAGTGCTTAAACCAGAGCTAAGATACTATCAGAATAACAGACACAAAGCCTTCAACTAGCAGTTACCAGCTTAGAAGGGTGTAGGCTACAGTCTCATGCCACAAGAGTCTAGACCGCAAACCTTCCTAATGTAAAATAACTGTTTTGGAGCTCAAGTGCTTAAACCAGAACTAAGACACTTTCAGAATAAGAGACACAATAAGCCTTCAACCAGCAATTACCAGCTTGGATGAGTGTAGGCTATCGTCTCCTGCCACAAGAGATTAGACCACAAATCTTCCTAATGTAAAATAATTAGTTTGAAACCCAAGTGCTTAAATAAGAACAAAGAAATGTAGAACAACAGCCACAATAAGCATTCACCAGCAAATCCTAGCTCAGAAGAGCAGCGACAACCGTCTCTTTCCACAAGAGAGTAGACCTCAAATCTTCTTAATGTAAAATAACTGGCCTGAAGCCCAAGTGCTTCAACCAACACTAAGAGGTTAAGAATAACAGTTACAATTTAATCAGGCTACTAACAATCAGTAATAAATACAGCAGAATAAATACAATTTAACACTTTTAAGAACAAGCAGCAAAAGCAAAATAAAGTAGGAAGAAACAGAAACATAAATACGCTAAAAGCATCTGAATAAAATGCATTTATTTATTTACTGATTTCTAAGTTGTGCAATTTAAAACATTTTTTTTAAGTTAAGTGGGAAAGGAAGAAACAGAAGATAATTCAAGGTTAAGAAACTAAGGGGATGGGTCTTTCTAAATGATCTCTCCATACTCAGTAAAATAAGATTATGAGATCAGACTGGGAGGAGTGTCCAAAATCAGATTTACAGTGGGGGCAGACAACTCAAAAGCCACCAAGTTTAAGAATAAAACAATAGTTGGGTTGGTGCATGGGAAAAACAAAATGTAGACAGAGATCTGCAATATTTAGGAAGAGTACTGTAAGCAAGTCAAACAAGCACTCCAGCTAAATAGAGATGTCTCAAAATAATTCAAGCTAAATGAGGATTGCTATTTCTCAGCTACTTCCAGTAATTAGCTGATGTTATTCACTGTTTGCAAAGGAATTCCTTGCTAACTTTTCTAGCTGACCATAGCCAAGAGCTTTTAAAACTCCAACAGAAGAGAAAACTTAAAAAAAAATGTAACATAAGAAAAAGATAAAAAAATAGAAGTAACCAAACTTTAAATAAAAAAAACTTCAAGATAAAATGCAGACAGAGATCAACAGAGTACAGCAAACAAGCCAAACAAGCACCCCAGCTACATATTTGGAGTGTCTGTCTATTATCTATCTATCTATCTATCTATCTATCTATCTATCTATCTATCTATCTATCTATCTATCTATCTATCATCTATCTATCTATCTATCTATCTATCTATCTATCTATCTATCTATCAATCTATCTGCCTATCTATCTGTGTGTGTGTGTGTATGTGTATCTATCTGTTTCAAATATATATACATACAAATCTTTCAACTCTCACCTTTAATGGTAATTCTGTGGTGAAAAATTGTTTGTCTGCGGCTTGGCAACCATCTTTTAATGGCATTCAGTGTTCCAGATGGAGTCCTGCTAGCTAATTGCTAGCAATCAGGGTAAGATGAGGAAAAATGCCACTTTTTGGTTAAAATGTAATTTATAGTAAGTTAATCCTTGCCTCAAGGGTTGTTATATTTGGTATGTGGCATCAGTTATCCTAGGTGGTTTATAACCCTGTCATGGGTTATCGCAGTCCTCTCAAACACAAATAGTATATAAGCATGTTCCCCTTGGCCCCTGAGTTATGGAGTGTTATGGAAGGGTTTGGAAAGCTTTCTGCTTGGCAGTTAGTCCACTTCATAAAAAATTTACTTTTACAAATTTGTGTGCACTCCAAAACCATGCCCACATATCCTGTTTATTCACCTTTGCTCCCTCCTGATCATCTTCCAGCACATACAGTTATGTCAAACATTTCATATGGCAGGTTATGGTGTTGTTCTACAAGTTAACCTTCCATACCCATCTCATAATTCAAGCCACCCATTTCTAGTCAAAGTTCAGCTTATTTCTCCTCCACACATCACCAGATGTAAAAGCCACCTCAGATAGGGCTGATCAGCCTATCAGGCTACAGCACATTGGGTAGATGCTGTTTTTCCAAGGAGTAAAAGCTAAATCCTTCCTGAGAAGCTTTCCTGTCTTGCAGATCCACTTATATCACTTGTCTAACACAGGCAAACATTTTGGAAGTATTATCAGTTCTTACACATCTTTGGACATTGAAACTGGCAAAAAAAAAAATAAATAAACAAAAGGAAAACATAACTTGTTTGGTATATCTTTTTAGCCTTCTCCTCAGGTTTTTGATCATCAGTCTTTCATAGGTTCATAGGTTCATAGGTTGGTACTAGGCTATTGACCCTAGGGCCTATATAAGCCTAGCCAAGCAATTCCCCGGATATTTCTTCCCATAATATTTACTTCCCTGGACCCCTGTCTAGCAGGGTGACTGACGTGATCCCTGGGGTGATTTTCCTATTTCCCATCCAGTCATCAAGATTCCTTTTGAACAGGACCAAGGAGGCGCTCTGCTTGTCTATTCCAGAATATGGGGAGTCTCTGGGTCAGGAACCTATACCTCCCTGGAACATGTGGCTCAGAGGGATTGGGATTTCTTTAAGTGGAGCATGTCCAGCAACACAGGGCTTGACACGGCCTTGTATGTTAAGCAAAAATTGCCTCTGAGTAGATGATATGCCACAGAGTACTGCTGGAGTTTTTTTAGATGGTCAGCATAGGGCATCTGCTTTAGGCCTGTGATTCTTTTAGTGAGGTATTTCTGCAGCCTTTCCAGCTGTTGCAGATGTCTTGTGAGGTACATAGCAAATGGGGCGTTGCACTCTATAATGAGTCTAATGAGGGATGAGTACAGTGGGACAATGACCTCATTTTTTCTGGATGAAAAGCCCTTAGTGATGAGGTGTGCCACATAGAAGGATTTCCTGACTGTTGTGGTGATGTGGTTATCGAAGGTGAGACCACTGTCCAACTGTGTCCCTAAGTATCTCATCACACTTTCGGTGTTTAGTGAACTGCCACCTATGTGGTAATTCATGGGTACACATTTTTTCCCAAAGGGGATAACTATACATTTCTTGGCATTGAGCTTGAGCCCATGGCTCTGGCACCAAGCATTTGTTTCTGTAAGGCCCTTTTATAGAATATCCACACCATTTGAGAATTCAATAATGGCTCCCAGTTTGCAGTCATCTGTGAACTTTGTTAACCAGAGTTCCTTAGTGTTGGTCTGTCCTTCAGAGAAGTAGATGCCAAACAAGAGCAGTCCCAGGACTCAACCCTGAGGTACTCCACTTGTCACTTGTCTGGAGCTGGATTTGGAGTCGGCTACTTTTACAGTCTGGGTTCTGTCCGTAGGCCAGTTGGCAACCCATCAAGTGACATAGGGATTTATGCCCAGCTTAGTAAGTTTATCTATGATTCCAGAGTGGGGGATGGTGTTGAAGGCCTTGGCAAGGTCAAGATAGTTTGTGGGGACCGCCTTACCCTCATCCACAGCTCTGGAGACTGATTCCAAGAAGTCAGATTCAGGAGACAAGATTGGCCCTTCATGAACCCAAACTGGGTGGGTTCCGTGTTTGAAGGTTGCCAACGTCTTTATTTATAAGGTCCATGATAATGCATTCCATGCCCTTGCAGATCAAGCTTGTCAGACTGATGGGACGGTAGTTCCCGGGATCCAAGTTGGATCCCCACTTGTGGAATGGGAAAACTGTAGCTGCGTGCCACTCAGAGGGCATGAAGCCTGAGGTGAGGCTATGATTAAACATGACACTTAGGTGAGGTGCCAGTTAATTTTGTAGTCCATGTAGTACACAGCCTGGGATGTCATCTGGTCCCATGGATGCTGTATTCTTAGCTTTGGAGAGTGTAGTTTCTACCTGTGTGGCTGAGATTACTGGAATTTGGCAATCTTTTGGTATTGACATGGGCTCTTTAGGGGGTGAGAGAGGGGTGAACTTAGCACTAAATTGATCTGCCAGGATATTGGCAATATCCTTGGGATCAGTATATTTAATGCCATTCTGTTGTAGCTCAGAGCAGATCTGAGCATTGCCATTTAGCTTCTTGGCATAACTATAGAATGCCATGTGGTTGTCTTTGGAATCGTTGGCAATTTTATTTTTGTAACACACTTTGGAAGATTTAATGATGGATCTCAGCTTCTTACTGAGGCTGGTAAGGGAGTTTTTTACATCCTGGGATTTTCCACTTTTCTGCAACAGTTTCTTCCTTCTGTTGTGTAGTTTGTTTATGTCAGGAGACCACCAGATTGGCTTCCTTTTTTTGTTGGAGACCGTCTTGGTTCTATTTGGGATGGCATGATTCATGCATGAGAGGATGTGCTCGTACAGTGCCTTAGTGTAGGATTCAGCAGTCGAACTTTCAGATCCCGTCTGCATGGGTGCCATGAAGTTTGTCATTTCTGAATTAAGTAGCATGAAGTTGGCTTTGGAGAAGTTTTTTTACAGAGGTTTCCTTACTGGGTGGTGGGGTTGGCTTGTGCATGTCAAGGGTGATTTGCTTATGGTCAGACTTGACCAATGAGGGGGTGACCACTGGTGTGGAGCATCTACCTTCCATGTTGGTAATGACCAGGTCTAGGATATTGGAGCCCCTGGTGGGACAATGGATTAGTTGATCCAGGGTGTTGAATATATGAATTCCATGAACCATTGGGAAAAGGTGTTAGTACCAGAGTAGTTTTACCAGTTTATGGCAGGGTAGTTGAAATCACCCAGTATTAGGGTGTTTGGTTGTATCTTAATATTTTCCAGTATGTTTAGAAAGGTGTAGTGAGAATCTTGGGCCATGGTGGGGGATCTGTATCAAGCTGCAATTTGGATTGCAGTCTTACCTAGTGTTAGTTGCACCTGGAGAATTTCAGATGCATTGTATTGGGCAATTAGCTTGGAGGTGTGAATATCCTTGGTGAATATGGACACTCCACCTTTAGTGCTTCGGTCTTGGTTTGGTGGCTGAAAAGTGGGGTAAGAGTTGTAGCCTGGTATTGAAGAGGTGCTCTCTGGAGTCTTGAACCAGGTCTCAGTTACTGCTCAGATATCGATGTTCTCCATTTTTAGGAGTGCCAAGAGAGAGTGCATTTTGAGGTTTAGACTTCTAGCATTGAGTAGCATTACCTTCAGATTTTGCATGCTTGTATCTGTTACAGTGGTGGTTTTGTCCTTTGAACCTTGCCTAAAAAAGGAACTATAGGGGTGGCAAGAGTTTTAGCCAGTAACATGAATCCCAGGGGTGACAGGTGCAGACTATCTCTGGCAAATCATCGTGGTTTGTCCATCATGTCACCCAGGCAGACAGATACTTGATCCCCTTTGAATGACACCAGAAGCTTAGCAAATTGTTGAAGTCAGTCATTTTGTCCTTATACTGTGGTATAATTCTGGCCGAAGGCAGGATGCTACTCAGGACTAGGGTCATACCTGCCTAGGCCACATGATCCGAGAGCTCTTCCATGTCTCTTTTCATGTAGTCCAGAGAGGTATGTCTCAAGTCATTCACTCCAACATAAACAATGACAGAGTCATATTTGTACTTGTTGTAGAGTGACTTGAGTGCATGCATTATGTGGCGGATCCTGGCATCCAACAGGCAGCTGACTGTAATTTTCTCCTTGCTCAACCTGGTGAGTGAGACATCAGTGTGCCTGACTATAGAGTCACCTATGACTAAAGTGTTGGGTACGTTGTCTTGCCTTAGAGGCTGTTCTTTGGTGGCACACTGGTGTTGTGAGCTATGTGTCACTTTGGTTGTGACTCTAGTGTTTGTTTGTGTTTCAGCTGCGGAGGTTCTTGTTGCTTGGGCAGGTTAATGTTACGGGCCTCTGCATATGTGGGTTTAGTGTTGCTATGTGTGGGTGTTGATGGTGTGGATTTTGAAGGGCTATGTGTTGCTTGGGGTGTAGTGCAGGTGTTAACCTTATCCTCTTGATTGTCTAGCACAGTCTTGGCTGGAGAGAGCTTTGCTTCCAGTTTGGCTATGTAAGTGCATCTCTCACAGGTTGTAGTGTTGGGTGGTAGGAGGAGAGGGTTGTCTGTGTACATGAAGCAGTTGCTGCATTGCCCCTTTATGCCCAGATTCACCAGGTGGACAGGAAAAATCACCAGAAGCTGGCCCTTGGACATGCCTGCTTAGGTGCTTTTTTGTAAAGTACAAGAGTTGTTTTCCCTTACCTTTGCAAGATATTTTGCGATTATATGCTGTTTAGTGCCTATGATTAATTGTTCCTTATTAACAAGGAGAGTTGAGGGCTTGTATCAGTTTAAGGCTTCCTATTGCTTTCCAGCAGGTTCTAGAGCAAGTGCTAGTCACAGGGGTTCAGATTTTAATGCTACTACTGAGAAATCAGCTAGTTCTAAGGGAAAATTTGAAGAGCAGACTTTCTGGCACCTGGAATAGTTTAACTGTAGCCTCACGGTGCTGCACCATGTGGAAAATGCACAAACACACGCATTTTTAAGCCAGAAAGTTGAAAGAATAGAAATCAGCCCAAAATGGCTAATAAAATTATATTATCAGAGCTGGAAACCATTCCTCAAGTGTTAGATTGGCAGTACAATGCTCACCACTCCCACTGGTAAGCAGTAGGATTTCCTTCTACCACAGCAATTTCTGGATAGCTCAGAACACAGAAAAATAAAGTCCTGAAACTAGCATAGCCTGGGATCTGGACTATACTAGCTAGGAAAGGCAGGAAACAAACAAACAAGATGGTATTTTGGGTTTTTTTTTCTTAAAACAGGCTAAACAATACAATAATACAGTAAATAAAGACAGAAAAGGCTAACACACTTTAGTATGTAGCCCTAAATAGTAAATGCAATTAAAACTCTACAAAATTAGCAATTTAAAACTTTTTTAAATGAAACAAGGCAAGTGCACAACTGAAAAATGATTTAAGAGGCAGTAATACAGTAGAATAAGTAGCTAGTCTATATATACAGAAAAGTCTATATATACAGAAAAGCAGCTAAAACACACTAAAACAATTGAGATGCAGTGCAACCTAGAGCACTTGAGTTGTAGCAATATTAAGCCAAATGCAGTTTTAATAAATGCACTAAAATATTCTCTATATTTCCAAAATGTTTGAGAAGCACACTCAGAACACAAGGATATTTAGGCAATTTATTTATTTTGTAAGAAAGGGAGAAAGGAGGAACAGAAGGAAAGAAACTAAGTGGGTTAGCCTTCTCAGATGTCCTCTCTGTATTAGATAGAATGAGCTAATGACACTAGACTGTGATTAGTGTCCCAGATAAAATTTACAGTAGGGGCAGGCAACTACAAAGCCACCAAGTATAACAGCAGTGAGCCACAAAATAAAAGTTTTTAAACAGATAAAGGAACAAGGAGACTCTACAGAATGTTTTTAACTGCAAACAATCAGTTATATGATACAGTGCTTGGCAGGAAATCCGAACAAACAAATAGGCGCTTAACAAGTACAGAACATTTTTCATTAATACATTTCACATAGTGAAACTAGTTATAAAGCTTTACAAACAGTGTGACAGTAAAAAACTTATTTCTCAGGCCCTGTAAGGCAGACAATTTTAGTTTAACCATGCAGAATAGTTAAGAGCAATAAACTACAGTAAAAAAATATGCAGCAGGCAGTAAAAAGTGCTATATATAAATTGCTAGAAGCAACAACCAGTATAAATAAGCCAAAAACAGGATACTTATTTTTATATATCTCGGATCAGAGTTGTAGTCAATGCCCTTCCTCCACTCGGCTCAGTGTGGATAGACAAAAATCCTCTCAAAGTTAGGGCTTAAATACCAGAAGATACAACCTTAGACAACTTTTTTAAAAAAAGATCAAAAGAACCAATGAGTGCTTACTCCAAGCCCTAGACCACCCAACCCCCACTAGCCAGTAGCTAATCAACATAATCCTGCCATGAAGGTAAAGAAAGGCTTCTGCTAATTCAAGATGGCCTGGTCATGTGCTCAGAACAATCACTGAAAAAACAAACAGGCCCAAGAACAGAAATTCTGAAATGGGACAATACTAAAGCTAGTAGCCTACACTCTTTTAGACAGTATACACTACAGAAATGTTTATCACAGCAGTGAGTCACAAAATGAAAGTTTTTAAAAAGACAAAGGAGCAAGGAGACTCTACAGAATGCTTTTAACTGCAAACAAATCAGTTATATGATACACTCCTTGGCAGGAAATCAGAACAAACAAATAGGTGCTTAACAAGTACAGAAAATTTATCGTTAATACCTTTCACACAGTGAAACTAGCTATAAAGCTTTACAAACAGTGTGACAGTAAAAACTTATTTCTCAGGCCCTGTAAGGCAGACAATTTTAGTTTAACCATGCAGATTAGTTAATAGCAATAAAATACAGTAAAAAGTATGCAGCAGGCAGTAAAAAGTGCTATATATAAATTGCTAGAAGCAATAACCAGTATAAATAAGCTAAAAAACACTTTATGCAATAAGTTCTACATAGGGAAAACTTATAGGAGTTTTAGGGTTCGGTTACAGGAACATATTAGGGACATAAAAAAATAAAAAAACAGAGAGTCCCCTTGGGAACCATTTCATGACAGCACATAATTCTGATCCTGATTCTCTTAGGGGTTTTTTTCCAGAAAAAATTGCAAGTTGGTATATGTGAATGTGCGTCCTTAAAAAATAAACTTTTAAAAAAGAAACCCTCTTGATTTTAAAGTATGGTACTTTGGAGCCTCAGGGACTCAACAAGGAATTTAATTGGAAATATTTGATTTAAATTGTACGCTTAATTGATTAATTGTCTTGTGCAATATGCTGCATTTAAGTAAAAAGTGTTTTGTAGTGTTTTTACTCTTGGAAGGCTGCGCAAGCCGAGGCGCTAAGTGTTTCATTAAAATTACTTACTTCTTGGATCGGTGGCCTTGGTGGTATTTTAGAACCTTAATTTTATCCTGAAAGTAAGAGGTGATCCTAAAAAGCCAGTATCCAATACCCAATCAAAAAATATGCAGAACAGGCACTATTAAACACTAAAAGCTATGAAACTCAAGAAATTTTAGGAAAAATCAAATCACAAGCTAAAATCTCTTACTGCCCTGTAAAAAAGCCAGATGGACGTTATCAACTTTTAACTGATTGCAGAAACCTTAATAAGGTAGTGCTTCAGCCCATTCCATTAGTAAGTAGCATGTCTGACCTTACTGCTCATGTTTAGGAAAAGATAAAAATGTTCTCCACATCGGATGTGATTAATGGTTTCTGGAGCATTACTCTGAATAGAGATTCACAGTGGAAATTTGTTTTTACTGTAAGAAGCTCAACAGTATACTTGAACAAACATTTTTCTGGACTGTCATAATGCTCAAATAGTTTTTCATCAATTAATGCTGGAAGAACTGAGACAGCTAATATGTAGATATTCTATCATCCAATATGTAAATGATATGTTTGAAGGTACAGAGACAGTGTTACAGCACTTGAATGCCTTCAAAGAAATCTTCCAAGCAATGAGACCAGTCGATTAAAAGTGAATACTAAAAAGAGTTAGTTCACAAAGACCCTCACTTATTTCTTTTTGGGGAGTGAAGTGCCAGCAGGACATATAAGTATTAGTGAGGACAAAAAGCAACTAATTAAACAGTTACTACTTGCAGCCACTGTCACAAGGTTAAGGCAATCCCTAGAAATGTTGGGGTTTTCAAGGGTATATACCAGACTACACAGGTAAAACAAAACCTCTGCTTGTCATGCTTAAGGGAAACAAAAAGGGGGATGAGCACCTCAGTTTAAATGATAACATCTGTCAGTCTTCTTGAATATCAAGGAAGAGCTTGGTTTTGCACAAGCCTTGGGTATTCCAAAAAGAGAAAAGGAGTTCATCATACAGTTTAGTCAAAATGGGAAGACTATGGTGAGTACTTTGCGACAAAAAAAGGATCCTGGTATCAGGTCTTGAATTATTTTTCTCAAGCCATTAGTTCACTTGAGAAAGGAATGAGGGAATGTGAGAAGCAAGCCACTGTAACAAAATGGTCCACTGAAGTGACATGCCACGTTACTTACTGCTCCCCAGCTTTACTTCAGACCAAACATACACAGTTAAATACACACTACAAGGAAATCTAAAAGGCATGAACAATGCATGATTTGATAGAATTGCTGCAATTTTTGCAAACCAGGCAGGTGAGAAGAGAATAGTGGCCCCTTATTATTTATTTATTTATTTATTGACATTTATTAACCGGGTTAGTCCAGCTGGGTTAGAAACCCATTTTCAGTGGAGACCCGAGGAGAAAAGCTCCAGTTATATTTAATATACATGTTATCAGAGAATACAAGATGCATTTAGTTACCTTCAGTGTATGTTTTACAGAGAAAAAACAAGTTATAGTTAGTTACATTCATTTAACATTTTGAAGAAAAAAGATTCTCATTCAGTCTACAGTATGAGAAAGTTGTGTAGTAATGGTAAAACAAGGTCCAGGTACATCTAGAAATCTGCTAGCCATATCTAAAGATAAAGCAAAAAGAGGGGTAAGATATATATATATAGAGAAGTGAGGGTAGGAGGAATGCCTGAGCTAGGGTGAGTCTAGCATTTGGAGTTAGAATTTTTTTTATTATGATACAGCAATCCTAGTTTCTGGTTTGGTTTTTTATACATTGGAGTAAGTGTAGGTTAAATTTGAGATCATCGTCTATTATGACACCAGTTTAGTTTGATGTTCAGGCCGAATGATAGTGTTTTTGGAGGAAGTGATAATAAAAGTGGATTTATGATGGGAAAGAGAGTGGAGGAGAAAAATAAAGAGCTTAGTCTTTTTGGGGTTGGGGATGAGTTGATTATCTGACAACCAGTTTTTGGTAGTAAGAAAGGAGTGTTGAGTGAGGCAATGTAGTTCTGAGATGTTGTTTGAGATGGAGATGAGTGTTGAGTCATCTGCATACTGGATAAGGGAAGAGTTTTTCCAAGATGTGTAGAGCTCATTTGTGAAAACATTAAATAGTAGGGGACCCAAGATGGAGCCCTGAGGGACTCCAGTAGGGACTGAAATATAGGGAGAGGAGGAAGATAGTCATCTGACAAATTGTTGTCTACAAGATAGGTAGCTGGTGAACCAGGTAAGGGAGGTAGCAGATAGATTAAGGTTTGCAAGTTTGGTTAGGAGGATGGAGTGAGGTACTGTGTCAAAGTCTTTGGAAAGGACAAGGAAGAGACAGGATACAAGTAGATTGTTGTCACAAGCCTCTGCTATGGTGTATGTGAAAGATAGGATGGCAGTAGATGTACTATGGTTAGGGCGGAAACCATGCTGTGTGGGAGTGAGAAGGTTTTGCTGGAGGAGGTATTTGAGAAGTTTTGAGTGAATAAATTTTTCTAGTATCTTAGAGATGGATGATAGGATGGCAATAGGATGATAGTAGATCAGTAGAATTACCACCTTTATGGAGGGGGATAGTGAAGAAACACTTCCAAATTGATGGAACTGTAGCTTCCTGGATGGATCTGTTGATAAGAATTGATACAGGTTACTCTACGGCATCAGCAGCAAGTTTGAGGAAAGATAGGGGAAGATTATCTGAGGAGAGGAAGTAGGGCTTAAGTTTCAAAAGAAGTGATTTAATGTAGGAGGTGGAGACAGGTTGAAAGGAGAAGAGATTTTGTTAAGAGGGTCAGGTGGGGCTGGTGGAGTAGTTGCGTTTGAGTTGGAGTGAGTGAGGTTTTGGACTGTTTCGATAAAGTGCTTGTTAAGGAGAGTATTGGTTTCCTGTGGTGATTTGTTTGGGTAAGGAGAGAGATTTGAAGGGCAACCAGGAGAGAAGATATTGTTGAGGGTAACCCAGAATTTATGGGGGTTGGATTTGTTGTCTAGTTGAGCAAACTTATAGTAGGACTTTTTGTCCTTATTAGTAAGTTTCTTGACTAGATTCTGCAATTCCTTATATTTTTGTAATAGGGGAGGTTCCTTTGTTTTATGCCAGGCTTTCCAGGTGCTGTCTCTTTTATGCATTAGGAATCTAGTATATTTAGAGAGCCAGGGAGCATAATTTGATTTGATTCTAATTTTCCTGGAGGGAGCAAGGGAGTTAAGGGTGTGTAGGAAAATGTTGAATTTGTTGACTGCATCATCGAGTGGGAGAAGTCTAAGGATGGACCATTCAAAGCTAGACAGTATGGAGTTGAATAGGGAGATGTTAAGAAGACCCAGTGGAGGCTGCTGACTTCAAATTAAAGGGGAGCTGCAGGAGACAGCAGAATGGGTGGGGCCAATGGGAAGAGGTGTGGTCAAACAGAAAGGGTGGAGCTATGCTCAAAAACACAACAACTGGAACTTTAATTAAATATGCTGCCCTGGGTGCCAAACCATCATTACGAGAGTCCAATCAAGACAAAATGTAGCGTAGAAGAAAAAATATTTCAATGCATTGGCTACATGACAGCTTACTTAATATCTAGATGGAAACAAAAAGGTTGTGAGGCATGAAAAAATAAATTACTTTTTAAATACATTAATGGAATACTAGTCAAAATCAAGTATAAAAAAGAAGCTTCTCCTTGCACTGCAGTTCAAATTATAACTTATATTCAGCTTTATAAAAGTACCAAGTAACATGCTGAATGTAGAAATCTCTATGATACCCCCACTTGTAAAAATGTTTCTTATCCAAAAAAGACCTGCTGCCTGACAACAACTATCTACTTGTTTCATGGGGAAAACATGATTAAAGTAAAACATGAACAACAAACAAGAAACAAGCTTAAGATAAATTGCTTAAAGGATTACTGCACAGGTTATGGACCACACGTGATAGATTGGCATTTTGTTTAGTATATGGATAAAGCCTGCAAAGATGACTGCAAATCTCCAACAAATGTAATGAGCCTCTGAAAATATTATAATCCTGTCCTTTATTACAAATACTGTCATATGCATTTCAATACCTAAGGCTTGTACATGATCTAGTTATGTAAATATTCTCTGCATGGCAACAACAAAAAGGCTTTCAGGTAATTATTTAATAGTATGCTTATTAAAGGTTACTTGCATCTTACAATCTCTGACAAGCTTACCCGATGGTCATTAAAGCATTGCTACTTAAACACAAAGCAACAGGGCACTGCGACAGCATGCATTTTCTGAATAATAAGAAGCACAAATCAACAGTATAAAAATATGACAGAAAACCAGAACATTCTGCAAAATCAAGGACAGATGAAAAGCCACTGTCGTACTTGTGTCTACCTTGGATGGGGGAATACTCTGCACACTTACACTGCATAACTGCTACTTGCCTTGCTTGGACACACCCAGAGTCACTACATGGGGGAGTGGGGTGCAACAAGTATGTCACAATTTGAAATGTCTCTGGCTGATGGTGATGGCTCTGACACACATACCTCTCAACTGCAAAGCAAGAAATCTGGACAAAGCCATACATAAAATTGGGACACAGGCCCGAAAATATGGACACTTTTTAAATATTGCTTTATATAAACTTAGAAAGATAATAGAATAGTAATAGGTCTTGCATTAGTATGAAATTTCTGAAGGGTATGAAATCTGAAACTCAATTGGCTGCCATTATTTTCTAACTTCAGTCTTTAATGATGTGCCACTAATTTGGCAGAAAACCACAATTTTATGAAAAACAGACCAAAAATGTGATGCAAAAATATAAAATTGCCACACAATACAGCTGGGAACCTGTCAAAGAAGGGACACCTTTTTAATATTAGTACTGTTAATTTGAGCAGCTGACAAAATAAGAGCATCTACATGCATTTCTAAAATAAAAGTAATCTATAACGCTGGTCATTACAGTTATTTATAATTGTAAACCCTCCATGTTTTCTTCCAAAATTGCCATTTTGCAGAGGGGTTATCAGGGGAAGAGCAACATTTTGAGCCAAAATTGGGGACAGTTGAGAGGTTTGAATATTCCTAACTCTATAAAGCGATTTATTTGTATCTACCTCTCAACCTCTTAATGCAGGAAATCTGGACAAGGCCAAATAAATATATTGGGGGAACATACAAACAGTACTAAAAATTGCTCTTGTATAAACTTCAGACACTTGATAGAATAACGGGTCTTGCTTTAGCATGCATTTTCTGAAGGTTATAACGTCTGAAACTCAATGTCTGTCATTATTTAGTTACTTCATTCCTAAATAATTTGCCAGAAAACCACAAATTTTATGAGGAACAAACCAAAAATATGAAGCAAAAATCTATGAATTCTGCAAAAATCTGGACAGTTGAGAGGTATAGTTTAGCCGGGGATGTCTGGGTTTGCTGCCCTTCCCCCCCTCACAAAATCAGAGTCGAATGGAGCCTCCCCCCTGCAGCCATTCCAATGTCCCATTCCTTGGTTATTTCGTCCCATTTACCATAAACACTGTAATGTGCATATCATGCCTTACTTCTGCAATGATTTGGATTTCATTTGATAGTTTTATTTTGCATTCTACAGCAACAGGCCCTAATAGATATGTGCTAAACAAAGCAATGCAGTCTCACAATGAAAATAGACTTAGCATTAAGACTTCTCTGCCCTTGAAACTCACATTCATTGAAACAGCATTGAAACCCACATTCAAAGAAAATACATTTTGCCAGTGGCAGATAAAGATTAACGTTGGGCTGTTTTCAAATCATAGGCCCCTTGAACACGAAACATACACATGCTCTTTGATACATCTTCCTGATTATATTAAATTATATTCTGTACAATATAGTACAGTTGTTAGAAGGCATTTTAAATTTGTTTTGAACATTTTTCCAGTAAACAATTAAACAAAATGCATGCACCAATAATGACAAAACTGCACAATTCAGAACATTTCCATCATAAAAGTCTACTCAAACTTACATTTCTATCATAAAAGTTTACTCAAACTTCTACAGTCCACCAGTATCAGTAAATATGCACAACCCTTAAAGAAGTAAAAGTCATCTAAACTCCACATTAAAGAAATCTGTAACTAATGAAGAGGCTAGCAAACAATTTTATATGTCGTTTCATCTACAAATAAAGTGGTTGTTGCCCTTGAGGAATAAATTGCCCATGTTGCATTAAAAAAATGATAAGCTAGTAATATTGCAGTAGGGAATGGATGGCAAACTGATAACAGGTTCATAGTTACTAGGTATCTTCGCCAAAAAGGACTGCAGCATCCACCCCATTTACAACAGAGTACAGTATCAGCAATACATCTACCTACTGAGGGAGCAGAACACACAGCCTTCTGTAGCAAACGCAAGTACACTACCTCTTATGCTATTAAAAATGCAAGTAGTCTCACCATAAGCAGTACTAAACTTTTTCTTCACCAGCTCTCAACTCCTTGTGAAATCTACTCGACACTCCACTGTATCTCTGAACTTTGCAGCACAAGAAATCTGGAAAAAGCCAAAAATTCCTACACCTCCTTCAGTGTTGCTGCAGGTCTTTTGTCAGCCTCCCTGACCAGTTTTAGTGTTGTCTTTTCAACAATTTTGAAAGGACATCCAGTTTTTTGCAACATCACTCTTTTCCCATATTTTCTCCACTTTTTGATGACTGTCTTCACTATGTTACATGGTATATCAAATACTGTGGAAATTTTTTGTACCCTTCTCCTGACTGATACCATTCAACAATGAGATCCCTTTGATGCTTTGTAAGCTCTTTGCAAACCATGGCTTTTGCTGTAGCAGGCAACTGAGTAAATGTCAGGAAAATCCTACTAGGACAGCTGAACTTTATTTGGGGTTAATCGGAGTCGCTTTAATTAATGGCAGATTTGTACCCAAGAAGACTGAATGCTGTAATTAAATCAAAGGATGCTTCAGCAAAGTATTAGTTTAAAAGTGTGCACACATATGGAACAATCTTTTCGTACGTTTTTTTTTAATATTTTTTTCCTTTAACAGATTAGTTTATTTTTTAATTGAATTGTACAGGTTATAGGTCATATTAAAGGTGGGAAAGTTTTGAAATGATTTATTGTGGTCTAATTTTTTATATCACAAAAATCTGTCATTTTAACAGAGGTGTGTAAACATTTTATATCCATTGTGTATATGTGTATATATATATATATATATATATATATATATATATATATATATATATATATATATATATATATACAGTGAATACGAAATATGCGGGCAAGAAGAGGGTTGATTACAGCTGATGGTAAACCAAACAGTCACCATGATAAAAATATGATAACCTCTCTACAGTGAGCATGAATAAGTTCAAGCCCCATACCAAAGATGAAGTCCAAAATGCATAGTTAGGTCAACTAGCAAAAAGGTGGCTCTAAACATTGAATAAACACATCTATGTCAGATGATCAAGTTTTCAGAACACAGAATTCGGGTCTAGTTCACGTTGTCGTAAGCCGACAATATCGAATAAGATTATGTCTGCATGACAGTGTTGAAAGTTCAGAACTTCGCACAGGTAAACAGAAATCTCCGTAAGGAGAGATTTCTGTTTACCTCAATGTAATGCGGTCTCGGAGTTGGTATATTTAAGTCAGGGGGTGGGGGGGGTGCAGATTTTTTTTATTAATTTAATTTTTTTTTAAGTTATTCGATATTTTACTACTGCGATCAATAAAGTTCAACCTTTATTGATTCGATGTAATAAAATTTTGATAATGTGATATAGATCCCAGAATTCATACTGACAGGACCATATGATCGAGTTTCTGAAAAGTTGAACATAAAAAAAAAAATGTGCTTTTTTACATTTATGAAGGGGGGAAGCCTCCCTGCATCCCCACACTCTCTGCAAATTATATATACCAACTCTGAGATTGCACTACAGTAAAGAAAAGGGTAAATTTCCCAATCGTTGCTGTACAGCAATTTCCATTCAAAAGCTTTGAGTTTTCAAAAACTTGGAGTTTCTGAAAACTCAATCCACTGATAAGGAACCAAATAAACATACTGAAATAAAGAAAGCTCCACAATACTAGGCATAGAAAGTAAGTGTCATGAAAGAAAACACACAAGAGTAGTGGTGCAGAAGGTTTTAAGTAAGTCCAAATACAAATGGACTTGCAAATAAATCCTTTGCCTTTACAGTGTACAGTTTGCTTTTGTGAAGACCAGTGCAAAGAGTATGAGCATAAAGCAGAGGACAAGGAGGGTAAAGTCAAACAGATTCAGTGATGTGGGATCATCATAACACCTAGTGTGTGTGCTAACAGTTTTGGGGATGAAAGGAGATCATTATATGGTTCAGAATTGAAATAAAGTGACAACATGACTTTAAATGCAAAAACACACAAATATAGCCAACAGTTAGGAAGCTTAGTAAAATTTCAAACTGGAAAAAAAAAACTATTATTATTAAAAAATGCAAAACTGAGGAATTTGAGGTCAGACAAGACAATGAAAGGACATGGGTTATGTTCCCAGACATTTGGTCAGTATTGGAAGAATTTAAAATAAAGGGGTCCTCTACATACAGTAAATAAAAATGAGCCTGAAAAAGGATACATATTACTTACCTACTATTTTAATTTCCTAGGATAATCAGGATGGGAAATTGTTAATTCCATATTTAAATGCACAGGTGACACAGTTGTGCAATACACAATGTCGGAAAGTGCAATAAGGGGAAGTCCAACCAAAACCGGAAGATGCCATTCCAGTAGTTAAAATAATGGGTAAAAGAATCATTCCAAAATGGGGTGTACTTTGTGAGATACACAGTTATCAGGGGAACCCACATCATTCAAAAACTAAGAAACCAAAAATGTTAAACCTAAAATGAATTTGATTTGAATGGGCTGATAAAACCTAAATAAAATATTTAGAAGGAGATACGAAATGAAGAAAGCTAACAGAAGAAACAGAGATAGGAAGGAAGGGATGAAAAAAAGTTTGATTCCCAGTAGACTCATTCGAAGGGATTAGAGTTGGAAGACATTGCACAAATCCCAACCTTAGTAGACTGGCTTGGAGGGGACTTCCATACTGCTGACAGGCTATGGACTTACATTCCTCATGTTTACTAAAGTTTTCCTAAAAGGACTCCAGCCCTAGAGATTAGGATTGGAAAAATCATATATCCTAAGGGGCTTCCCAACATTGACAGGGTGAAGTCTTTCTTAAAGATTTAACTTTTTTTTCCTGTAATAAAACTTGGCAAAGAAACAAAAGTAAGTTCCACAGTCAGAAAAAGAGAGCTTTTATGCTACAAAGAAGATTTTGGATCTTATTTATTTAGTTGACATTTGTTAACTGGGATAATCTATCTGAGCAAAAACCCTTTTTCAGTGGAGGCCTGGGGTGAAAAGATCTACAGTACAAGCAAGCAAGAAAATTTAGAAAATTGAAGATGAATACAGGGAAAATTTTACAATAAAACAGTTAAGCAAATGTAATAAAGCTCCACAGTAAAATACAATAAGAGGCATTATAACATTGAAGAAAAAAAAAACATAGCAAAGAAATATACAACACATTTGAATGAATTTACATAACACATTGGGTTATCTTCAGAGGGTATTTGTACAACGCAAAGCAGTTAAGTGAGTTATGGTAGTAGGAAAGGGAGGAATAGAGAGGCTAGTGATAGAGAAGGTGGTGGGTTCATGTGAAATGATTACACAGGCAAATCCATGTGCTATTAACGTACCTTTTGAGAGTTTTCTTGAATTTGTGGATGTAGGAAATGTTTTTAAGGTTCATGGTTCTGTCTCATATCACCTACTTAGAGGTGATCTCTGCTTGACTTACAAAGCCATGTCTGACCCAGCTCTGTTAGAAATGCTACATCTGAAGAAATTCCAATCTCTCTGCACCACACGCTCCAGAGACTTCAAACTCATTACCACAATCAACAGAACATGCTGGAGGGACAGGTTCATAACCCAGAGACTAACCATGCTATGAAATAGAATTTCCATACATGTCAAGCAGAGCATCTCACTAGCCATCTTCAAGAGAAACCTTGATGAGTGGATGGGAAATAGATAATTCACCCCAGGGATCACTTCAGTGGCTTTACTCGACAGAGGCACTGGGAACTAAGGTTGGGTGGCACAATGCCAGGGTAATCCTTTGGACTAGGCTTGTAAAAGCTCCAGGGCCATTAGCCTAGTACACACCTATGAACCTATGAAAGGATTGGGGTGAAAAATACATTCAATCCCCAAGAGGACTCATTCTGGGGATTAAAGGTAGAAGACTGGCTGAATCCTTATCTGATTTGATTGAATTGGAGAGGACTTCCCCACTTTGGCAGGGTGAGGTTTTACTTCTTTCTTGCTTGCTAGTACAGCATTAAGAATTAGTTTTCCTTTAATAAAGAACTTTAAAATTGTGTAACCAAAATGGGAGACCCTGGAAAGCTGGATAAGCCTACAGTTTAGAACTTCACAGATACAATGAGATCTGGGAAATGAGGGAGGTACAGTTGGATCAAGTAATTTTGTCAACCTGTTAGATAATATAAGCAAAAGTGTGCCTAAATTGGCAGTGTAAGTTTAATTACATAATAATGAGTGTCAAGAATTGGTGAAATCCACAAATAGCTAAAATCTTTCAAATGGAGGGAAAAATAACTAACTTGCTGTTTTCCTTTACGTAGGGGACAATTATCATATCCAACTACTAAGAAAATGATCATCACTCTTTTACAGATACCCCTGAAAGAAAATCCTGACAGAAGTGGTTTATGATTATCATCACATCCATTTTAATGGGTGCAGCTTTATTCCAGAGCTGCTCATTTTGAACCTAAATGGTGATACCTTAAAATGTTAAGCATGCCAATTTTTCTTTTAGACATATTCAACAGATGTTCAATCTTACTGATTCAAGGACTGAGTCTATTATAGAAATAGAGAAGAAAATGCTGATGTGCCCATGTGGCAAAGGAAGAAATTGTTCACTGGAAATAGTTGCCTTAAGTTATTGATTGATGGCAGAAAACTGTAGAGAAAGGCAATCTGCACAATCCAGTGACTGCTAATATATTTGAACAATGTTATAAACATTTTAGTAATGATACCTGCACTACATTTAAAAAAGCTGAATGTATTCCAGTTTGGGCAGGTACATATTGCATATTTGGGAAAGAGCATAGAAATGAGGGATAGTGGTGGTCTGTGTTATTTCACTCCCTCAGTTAAGCACAATTATACCTTGCCTAGTTATAACATTAGGGATGTTAGACTTAAAAGACACATTTGCATAGCAGAAATAAATGATGGAAATGATGTTAAAACAGGATCATCAATGTTTCCAAGTAGTTGTAGTCAAGTAGGTTGCTAAGGAGCTGGCTGTAGATACATTTCTCAAGGATTTTTGACATAGGGGGAAAGGATGGCAATGGGCTGAAAGTTGGAGACATCTATGTTGTTTCCACCTTTGTGGAGTGGGAGAATAAATGCCTTTTCCAAATAAAAGGCACATAAGACTCTTGGATAAACCTATTAAGACGTATGCTTATAGGGTATGCAGTGGAATTAGCTGCCTTTTATAAGAATTCTGGAGGCAGGCTGTCGGGGACATTCCTGCAGGGTTTTAATTTCAGAAGCATTTTCTTTACTATGGCTGTGGGAATAGGGGCTAGAGAGAAGTTGGGATAAAGGATAGGTGTTAGTGGCAGGAGGGTTGGGTTGGTTAGGGAGATTTTAAGGGAAGTTGGTAGTGAGTTTAGCTATAATGTCAATAACATAAGTGTTGAAAAGTGTGGTAATTTCTGTGTGACTTTTTCCTGGGTCTGGATAGGGGTTAGTTTCTGTAGCTGGGTGTAGAAGTCAGTTGATTGAGCTCCAGAAATGTTTAGGGTTAAGCGTGTGTTGATTTTGTAAAGTATGATACTATTTTTTTTTTTTATCCTTAATAACTTGGCGCTTTACTAAGTTACGGAGGTGTCTGTAGTTTAAGAGGTCAGTGGGTTTTTTTGTGTTTTTGGCAAAGCTTCCAGGCTTTGTCCCTGATGAACACATTCTGTTTGGTGGCTCTAGTGAGCCATGGGGCATGCAAGGATTTTACGCATTTTAGCCGGAGGAGTGCTAGGCTATTCAGAGTATTAAGGAATGAGGAATTGAAATGTTGTACTGCATTGTCTAGAGGAAGTGTTTTTAGGGGTTCGCAATTAATGCTTTGAAGGGCATTATTAAAAGCTACAGGAGAGAACAGTCATAAGTCCCTAGTATATTTGTATTGACGTTTGTGTATTTCAGTTGTAGTTTTGCATATTACAAATGCTGGTAAGTGGTCAAGGATGCTATTTGGAAGGGTTCCTGTTGTGGCAATTTTAATGGGGTCAGAGACCATGATCCAGTCTAAGATTGTTCCATGGCTGTTGTCTTTGTTGGGTTTGGTAATGTCAGCAATTAGCTGGTTGCACTTAGATATGTTGATGTTGGGGGGAGGGGGTGATTCTGTGAGAAGTCAAGCCAATTTATATTAACATCACCCAGGATTAATAAGAAGGCTATTAAGATTTCTGCTGTAGCGAAATTGGGTATGAGTGAGTTTTAGGGGATCATATTGAAGGTGTTAGGGTAGATTAGAGCTACCCCAACACTTTTTTGGGTCTGTCTTTGCACAGGAAAGCAAGACCAGGAGGGAGAAATTCTGAGCTTTTGCTATATGGTTGTGTTTCTGTATTGGTAACAATGTCAGGTTTATTGTGTATTATCCAGGTGTGGAAGTCAGGGATATTGTTTCTAATGCTCTGCTTGTTAATAGTAGTTAGATTTAGAGACTTATAGAAGTGGTGTGGGTTGGGAGATGGGAGGGGCAGGGTTGGGATGGATATCTCCACTTAAGATTGGTTTAGAGTATTTGAGCAGGATGGTGACAGGCTCTTTTTCTTTTCAGTTTTGTGGAAAAGGAAGGGGGTATAGTTTGAAATAGCTTTGTCATAAGTGGGCATGATCTTATGTCTAAAGCAGAGTAAGTTGTCTGTAGGGTATAGGCTAGGAGAAATGTCAGAGAAGGTCTGGGTGTTACTTTAGGAATGGAGGTTGTAGATGAGGATATGTACTGGATTGAGACAAATTGTAAAGAGGTAAGATGTAGTAGGAGGGTTAAGGATAGTAAGAGGAGGTAGGGTGTTAGGTAATATTTAAGTGGCATTTTGGAGAGGATGGGAATAATGGGATACTAGCTAGAAGTAATAGGTAGAAAAGGGGATACTAGTAATGTAAGCTAGCAGGTGTGGCTAGTAACGGGAGTATACTAATAAGGTTAGGTAAGGGTGTGGAGATAAAGGAGGAGTGTAAGTGTTAGAGTATGATAAGTGCACAGTAATGAATGAAGAAGTGAGACGGTTTGTGACTGGGTGGGAGATAATGAGGGGAGGAGCTGAGGTGAGAATAAATGTAATTGAAGTGTGAGTGGGTGGGAATGGGGGTAGGATAGGGGGAGCAGAGTGAGTGTGAGCAGAGCGAGGGCAAACAGAGCAGGATCACCCACAACATGGACCAGGCAACATGAAAACCAATCAGGTACAACTTCTTCTCTCCCTAAAGTAAAGCTACCTAGGTACAAATAGAGGTTTCCTGATTAGCTGAGTGCAATGAGGAGGTTAGGGACAGACGCCGGGAGTGTTAAACTTTAAAGGAAGACTGTATGGTGAATCTGTATCTAGTAAAGATGAGAAGCAGATAAGGGGGAATGGATGCAGATAGCATCTAGTAGTGTGTACTACTCTTATATTTATAAAAGACAGATCAGTAGTACAACAGTTGTTTCCATACACTTAAACAGCTATTTATTCCTCCTGCTGCTGTTCACAAATGATAGTCAGGTAGTGACTTGGTGAACTCTCGGGTGAGCTGAGGGGCAGCTGAATTGTCAGTGAGGGTGCATCTGCTGTTAGGGCACTGTAAGAAAAAAAAAGACAAAGTTAGATTCAGGAAGGAAAGGTAGAGTGAGTAAAGAGAGGGGAGGACTGAGAAGTAGAGTGTAAAGGGTAGGATTGGTAGAGGAAGATATGAAGAGGTCAAACACGTATAAAAATAATTATTAGGGAAAGGAGCAGGTTTAGATGTATTTCGAGTAAGATAACAGCTTCACGCAGTATGGGAGCACTGTCTAAAGCACACAGTATTTTTCAGTTAGACGCCAAATGCAGTTAATAAGAATGCTTTCACAATATCATATACAATGAAATAATAAGCAATGGTTCAGTATCAGCACAGTGACATCAATAACATCAGTATCTGCAATACATATGGTGTAGCACAGGATACGTATGGTAGAAGCCACTAGCAAACATACAATTACAGTTATAGGCTGTAGAGAAACCATTTAATTAGAAACAGCCATATATAATGTCTTTCTATAGCCTAGGGTTTGAAGGATTGTAGATATTTCAGTGTGAGACGCTAACCCAATTAAGCATGTGTAATACCAACCATGTCAAATCTATATGTGTGTTAATTCTCTTCACAACTATAGTGCTAGATATTTAACATTCAAATATCAATTGTAAGTATAAACTGTTCACTCAAGAGTTGAGTTAGTGGTTACAGCCGATTAAACACAACAGAATAACCATAACAGAGTGGTGACACTACTTCAGCACAGATACTTGATATTCATTATCTAAGTGCTGAACTATAGTTTAAATAGTTTGCTCAGGAGTTTCACTAATATTTTACAGTTTCTAGTGTAAATCTAGAGCTAGGAGGCCTGTGGTGAGTACAAATACCTGAATAATCTTTCTAAGCCCTACAGAACAGCAGAATCAGTCTTCTCAGGTGTTTCTACAGCGTACAGCTGCTCGTTTACATCAGGAGCTAAGTGGATTATAATGTGCATTGGCCTGGCTAGGAAATACAAATTAAAGTCGGCGTTTGCACAATATCAACAGTTTAAGGGTGAACAAACTTTCAGCCCCTGATTTTTCTGAAGCTGAAGCTGATTTGTTTGAGGAGTGGAAGAATATCTCTTTACAGTGTACTTTAGGGTGGCTTAAAGTACTTGTCAAACGTAACAATAGACTGCATGAAAAAGTAAGAAATTCAATTTTGGATCTGCAGGACGAGCTTAAGGGGGAAACTACAACTGCCATATTTAATAATTTAATAATAAAATGAAGGACATTCATGTAAGATTGGGAAAGCTGAGGCTGAAATACTTGAAAGGAAATGCAGTAAACTGGACAGAGATGATCATGATTATAGGAACAGCCTCATCTTTCAGTGGCAGAGAAAACCTAGGCAGAGCAGGTCCGCCTTAAAAAATACAGCTATGAGGTCTTGGAGTTCGCGAGAGTCATCCATTTCATCCACAGAAGCAAGCAGCAGCATCAACAGCAGGAAAAGTGTTTCGTTTGAAGAATTGAGTAAAGGAGATGTCCAGCAGGGCAAGCAGAGCAGTGGTCAGAGAGTGAGCCCACAGCAATTGAAAAGCAAGCAGAACCGGACGTGGCAGAACAGGAAGAAATGAAGAAAATCTGTGAATTGGACATTTTGGACTTAACATTACTAATGATGTTGTTTTCACATATAATGAGGAGCATAATAACGGTTGTGTCTTGAGTAATGTAAATAGTTCACATTCAGTGAGTCAAAGTGAAATGTTAAATATTATTAATCTATCAGATATGCAGTTAGATGATAACATGCATTGTTTACTTTTGAAAGGAATGAAATTCATGCCAACATATTTTCCAGCCTTGGCAGACATAATGTTAAAAATATGTGCTTTTTGTTGCAAATTACATTTAAAGGCATTTTTTTCTAAAGCAAATTCAGAAAATGCAAATGGTAATCTAATGTGCAGCATTGATGAGGATGAGGAACCATTGCTAGATTTGTCACTGCATGAAAATGAGTTAGTGGATATTTTTGCTTATGAACAAAAGCTTGATAGTAATAAGGACAGTGTTGGGGATGGTTTTACATATAACACTGATTATGGAAAATGTAATATTCCTAACGTTCCTCATATTAGCACTTTTTATCTGCCTAAAAGTGTCTCAGCCATAATAAATTTTGAGAAGGTGCTATGCAAAAAGTTGCAAGTTGAATACAAGACGTTTTATGACAGTTATAAGCCACATAACTTGAAAAAGCATGAACAGAATGCATTAAGGCAGTTAAGAAGCTTGAATAAAGATTATGTTTTTGCACAGGCAGATAGGGGAGGTAATTGGTAATAATGTCTAGAGTGAAATACAACAATATGGTGAAGGAATTGTTGCAGGAAGGTGGTGTTTATGAACAGGTGCAGTCAAATGTTCTGGATGCATATAATGACTTGTTGCTGGAATTACTTGAAAAGGGAGAGAGACTGGAATTTTTTCCACTACTGATGTCAAAAAGTTATATGGAAAATATCCTAGAATGGCTAAGTTTTATGCCATTCCCAAGGTACACAAAGACTTAACAAATCCCCCTGGGAGACTCATAGTGTCAGGGGTGGGGGGATATCTCCAGAATATTGGCATTTTTCTGGATGCACAGTTGAAAGAGCATTTGAAGCGAGTCCCTTCACACATTAGAAATCGTAAAGAGCTCACAGACACTTTGGGAGGTACTGAGTGGCAAGAGGATCTTTTTCTGGGCAACTGTTGATGTTAAGTCCTTGTATACCAATATTTCTCGTCGGTGGGGTCTGTAAGCAGTAGCCAGACTATTCGGGGAAGGTCGCAGAACAAGTTATATTTTACAACTGTTGGAGTTCACTGGCACATGATGTATTTAGCTTTGAGGACATTTTTTTCTACAGAGACAGGAACTGCTATGGGGGCATCTTTTGCCCCATCTTATGCCATAATTTTTATGGGTTTATTTGAGGATAGCTGCATTTATAGGAATACATATTTATTGGAAAATGTTATAGTTTTCAAATGCTATATTGATGATTTGATTTTTATATGTAGAGGGGAGTTTAGTCTTTTTGAACAGTTCATGTTAGAACTAAACCAGAATCAGTATGGCATCACAGTATCCTATCAAACTCATAGACATAAGATACAGTTTCTAGATTTGGAGTTATTTGTGGATAAAGACAAGCTAGTGTCTTTTAAACCATTTTATAAGGAAACAGTGGCTAATAATTTTTTGAGTGCAGACAGCATGCATTGAGAACATTTACTTGATTTTCTCCCCTATGGAGAATTCAAGTGCATTAGTTACAATGTTCATGACAGAACCGCATTAGATGGGGAATTTAACATTGTTAGATGCAAGATGGTGAAGAGAGAGTATTCTAGCCAGGTGTTAAATAGGGCTGAGAAAAAAGTGAGAAAGCAAATTGCTGGTCGGAGAGCATGGAGTCATGCAATATATCATGGGCGTTGAGATTATCATAAAGTGGGCAAGGATGATATATTTTTTATTAACAAATTTTCCCCTTTTTCAGCTACATTGAAGGCGTTGGTGCACAGGTTTTGGCCTATCATGCAGCAGGATGAAGAAGTGGGCAACATTTTCAAGGGCAGGGTTGTTTTTTCTCATAGTAGATTTCAGAACCTGAAGGAATTATTGAACAGTAGGGTAAGTAGGATGGAATCTGGTTCTAACACAATAGGCACCTTTAGATGTGGAAGGTGCAAGGTGTGTGACAAAGTCAAGAACATTTCAGGTACTTTGATTAATGGAAAGAGGTTCATTGCCCTGGAATCTTACAATTGCAGTACCAGTGGGGCTGTTTATGCCATTGGATGTGATTGTTTACCTGTAAAGTAGTATATAGGCCAAACCAGAAGAATGGTGAAAAGAAGAATTATGGGGCATTTGGGGGATGTGAGGCATGTCAGGCTTAATAATCCTGTAGCCCAGCATTTCCACGCTGTTCACAATGGTAACACTAGCAGTTTGTTTATTTCAGTTAAACAAACCTTATGCAGTGCAAGGCATGGAATATGGGCACATTTTGTTAAGGATGGAAAGCAGATATTATTAATTTTGGAACTATGTAGCCCTATGGGCTTAATATGGAGTTAGATTTACATGTATAGGATGAAATGTTTCAGTATGCATTATTTTATAAATGCATAGACATATAGGATAAATGATTTATATGTATAGGGTAAAATATTTAAATATTTAAGCATTTATTGATCTAAAGATGTATAGGTGCATTGGCATGAACTTCTTAAACTATTAAGTTAAGTGTAATAGGAATGTAAAGGGTTGCACTTTATATGTTTTGATGCACTTTGGATGTTTCTGAAGCACTTTACTGCTCAGGATGCACTTGATTTTAATTTTCTTGACTCAGTGATTAATTGATCAATTATTGTATAATTGAATTGAATAATGAATGTAGTGAAATGTATATAAAGTACACCACTTTTGTGTATGATTATTCCCTGAAAGGCTTGATGCCGAAATACTAGGTACACAGTAAAAGTGGATGGTGAGCATTTCTCCAGTTGTTCAGTGATTTTTTTTCTTTGAAGCTTTCATCTGTAACATACATACTAGACTACTAAGTATTTTATGTTATTTCCAATACTGATCTAGTCAGACCAGTTTTACTATCAGCCTGGAAGATATAATCAGAAAACATCTGCATATAAGTTTAGTAGTACACATTTAGTATGGCCCATTTATGCACATTTCGACTCTGCATGCAAAGAGACCTCTGTGAATTTTTCTTGATACATTAGTTAAAATATTCAGAGTTAAGTTAAACAGAAATAATATATTGCCTATGCCAAGTATATTTTAATACAGATATGTGAATTACAAATTGTTTGTATAGCTTCATGATGAATATGTATCAGAATGAAGAGAGCAAAAGTGATTATAAAGACATAAAAGGGGATTAGTGTAATAAATGTAGGTCGATACTGTATAGATATGAAGACAATGTTGTTGAAAGATATATGACCTAAATTACTGGCAGTATAATGCAAGTTATATGTAGTCGGATTATTTTCTTATTGGTGAAGCATTGACATTTTGCCCTGTCAGAGAGCACTTTTTAAAACTTAGATCTAAATTCTAAGTGTAATTTCAAATCTAGACTTGAAAGTCTTAGGGTAGGAGAGCTTGAACTGAAAAGCTGTGGTCACTGTAGTGTAACCTGTGGTGAGATGTTTGCAATGTGATATTGTTAGAGTGATTAGGTTCATAGGTTCATAGGTTCATACTAGGCTATCTGCCCGAGGGCATTTATAAGCCTAGCCCATAGTTTTGTGGCTTACGCCACCCCTTTAGTTTGGAGAAACTATGCCCATTATTTTGCTGTGCCTCTGTTGAGCAGTGGCACTGAGGTAACCCCTGGGGTGTATCTGCGATCTCCCATCCATTGGTCAAGATTCCTCTTGAACAAGGCCAGCGAGGTGCTCTGCCTCACATAAACCGGGATTTTGTTCCACAGCATAGGGAGTCTTTGGGTGATGAATCTATCCCTCCAGCACGTCCTATTAATAACCGTGTCGAGGTTTAAGTCTCCCGCCCTTGTGGCTCTGAGGGATCTAGATTTTTTGAGATGAAGCATGTTCATCAAATCTGGGTTTGACATGGCCTTGTATGTCAGGCATAGGTCACCTCTGAGCATGCGGTAAGCAACTGAATATAACTGGAGTTCTTTCAGTCGGGCAGCATAAGACAGATTTTTGAGACCCTTTATCCTTTTGGTGAGGAACTTTTGTGGCCTCTCCAGATGCTGCAAGTGTCGGGTCAGATACATTCGAATGGGGCATTGTACTCGATCATTGGTCTGATGAGTGATGAGTATAGGAGACTATGACTTCCCTTGATCTAGATGTGAATCCCTTCATGATAAGGTGGGCAATGTAGAAGGTCTTCCTAACTAATTTAGCAATATGAGTGTCGAATGAAAGGCTACTGTCAACCTGGGTTCCCAGGTCCTAATAACTTTTTCTGTGTTCAGGGATTGCCACCTATATGGTAGCTAGGGGTAACCTTATTTTTCCCGAAGGGTATGACTATGCATTTCTTGGCATTTAACTTTAGGCCATGGCTCTGGCACCAGTTATCCATTTCTGTGAGACCCTTCTGAAGGATATCTGTGTTGGATGTGTTTTCAACTATGGCGCCCAGTTTGCAGTCATCTGCAAACTTTGTCAGCCATAACCCTCCTGTGTTTGCTTGTACTTCAGAAAAGTAGATGCCAAACAAGAGTGGGCCCAGGACTGAGCCCTGTGGGACACCACTTGTGACAGGCTTTGAGTCTGACATGGCTCCAGCAACTCTGACCCTGTGGGTTCTGTCACTCAGCCAGTTTGCAACCCATCTTGTAATGTATGGGTTTACATTTAAGTTGATGAGTTTTTCAATGATACCCGAGTGAGGTATTGTATCAAAAGCCTTCGCCAGGTCTAGGTAGGCTGTATGGACTGCCTTTCCTCATCAATGGACTTGGTGACTGTTTAGAAAAAGTCAACCAAGTTTAAAAGGCATGATCTGCCTTTGACAAAGCCAAACTGGGTTGGATCCAAAGTCTGCAAGTTCCCTATGTCTTTATTTATGAGATCCATTATGATCCTCTCCATGGCTTTGCAGATAAGGCTTGTCAAGCTAATGGGATGGTAATTTCCAGGGTCGGTGGAGGCACCGCCTTTGTGGAGTGGGACCACAGTCGCTGTGCGCCAGTCCCTGGGTACGTATCCGGAGGTGAGACTAAGATTAAACAGCTGTCCTAACTGTGGGTTTAATTCCTCATTGAGTTCATGGAGCACACAGCCGGGGACACCATCAGGTCCCATGGATGCTGTGTTCTTTGCCTTGGAGAGAGCAGTTCTCACCTGGGCGTTAGAGATGTTTGGGGGGCTACAATCACTTGGTATAGATATCTCTCCTTTAGGGGAGGGGGGAAGTTTGCACTGAACCTGTCAGCCAGTATGTTGGCAATGTCTGTAGGATCAGTAATCTTCACATCATTTTGAACTAATTCTGAGCATATCTGGGAGTTTCTCCTAGGTTTCTGACATAGCTAAAGAATGCCTTATGGTTGTCTTTAGAGTCCTTAGCTATTTTTTCTCAAAATTAGCTTTGGATGATTTTATGAGAGCTCTTAGCTTTTTACTTATAGTGATCAGCGGTGTCTTACCTTTTAAGGATTTTGCTCTATCTTGTAGTAGCTTTCTCCTTTTGTTGTAGAGTTTGTTTATGGCTGGGGTCCACCAGACTGGACGCTTGCCTTTGGTACAAAGAGTCTTTGTTTTGCTTGGGATTGCCTGATCCATGCAGCCCTGCAGGTGCTGGTAGAAGGCATTTGTAAGTGATTCAGCGGTTTGAGTAATGTTAACCGCCGGCTCAGGGGCCTTAAAGGAGACCACACTAGTCTTTAGAAGTGTGAAGTCGGCTTCGAGAAGTTCTTTACTGTGGTCTTTTTCATTTCGGTGGGGCGGGATGAGGACCTCCAGCGAGATTAGTTTGTGATCAGATCTCACCAGTGAGGGGTATACTTCCGGCATTGAACATTGTGCTCCCATGTTCGTGATGATGAGATCAAGTATGTTTTCTCCTCTTGTGGGGATGGTGACTAGTTGTTCCATGGCATTTGAGTTTATGAATTCCAGGAACTTTTGGGCTAGAGTGTTTGGGCTTGAGTAGTGTTCCCAGTCTATATTAGGGTAGTTGAAGTCACCTAGTATGATGGTGTTTGGAGATACATTTATCCCTCCAGTGTTTTCAGGAAGGCCATATGAGGTTCCTGAGTTTGCGAGGGTGGCCTGTAACATGCTACAAATTGCAGAGCAATCTTGCCTATGGTTAATTGCACCTGGATGGTTTCCGATGCATCGTGCGATGCCACCAATCTTGAGGTGTGGGTGTCCTTGATGAATATGGATACCCCTCCTCCTTTCTTGGTATTGTCCGGGTTTTGGGACGGAACGCATGATATGAGGTAAAACCTGATAGTGCTGGGGTGCTCTCAGGAGCCTTGAACCAGGTTTCTGTCACAGCACAGACATTGATGTTCTCCATACTGAGAAGGGCCTCGAGTGCGTGCATCTTGAGGTTGAGACTTCTGGCATTGAGCAGCATTACCCTTAGTTTTTTTTCTTTGTTTTGTTCTAGGGTGGTAGGTTTAGAATTTGAGCCTTGCCTAAAAAGGCACTATGGGGGTGGCAAGAGCCTTTGCCAAAATCCGAATCCCAGGGTGACAAGTGCAAGCCGTCCCTTGCGAAGCAGCGTGGCTTGTCCAGCATGTCATCCCAGGCAGACAGACATTGGATCCCCTTTGAATGACACCAGAGTTTAAGCCAATTGTTAAAGCTGATCATCTTATCTCTGTATTGTGGCATCATTCTTGGTGAAGGTAGGATACTGCTCAAGGTCAGGGTCATACCTGCTTGGGCTACATAATCAGAGAGCTCCTCTATGTCTCTTTTCATGTAGTCCAAGGAGGTACGTCTCAGGTCGTTAACACCAGCGTGGACAATGATTGAGTCGTACCTGCTGTTGAGAGACCTGAGTGCATGCGTTATGTGGCGGATTCTAGCACCCGACAGGCAGCTTACTGTGACCTTCTCCTTACTCAGTCTGGTGAGGGGACGTCAGTGTGTCTGACTATGGAGTCACCAATGACTAGTGTGTCTGGCATTGTGTTTGGCCTTAAGGGCTGTGACTGCTTGACACTCTGACTGTGTGGTCTATGTGTTGCAGGTGTTGTGTTCTGAGGTGGTAGTTGTTTGGGTGTCTGCTTTGGTGGCCTCTGCTGTTTTGGTAGATTTTTGATCAGAGCCTCCGAGTATGTCTTTGTGTGTTTATGTGTATGATTTGAGGTTGTGATGGTATTATGTGAGACTGGGTCTATAGTGTGTGTGGTTATCTTCTCCTCCTGTCTGGTCATGCCAGTCCTATGTTGAGAGAGCTCAGCCTCCAGTTTGGCCGTATAGTTGCATCTCTCGCATATATTTGTGTTTTGTGGGAGGAGGAGAGGGTTGTCTGTGTACATGAGGCAATTGTAACATTGCCTCAATATTCCCAGGTTCACCAGCTGAGCAGGAGAGGACATTAGCAACTGATCCCTCGACATGCTAGAGGGAATAGACAGAAAAACTTAAGAAAAGGTTCTGGGGGATGTGGGTGACCGAGAAATGGGGTTTGCTTTTTTGGGGTACTTTCTATAACAAGAGTGCTGTATCGAGGTGATAAGTACTGTAGGAGCAAGTGCTTCGCTATACAGATAGAGAATAGTCTACTTGGGAGTCAAGTAGAGATAATTTATAGTTGTAGGATACACTAAATAGAACAGTAGTATACTTTGAGGAAGGTAGTTTTAAGGGAAAATTTGAAGAGTGGACTTTAGGTAGCCCTAATAGTTTAAATCTGATTAATTGGCGCTGCCCTAGTGTGCAACGGTAGCAGCTCCGCGCTAAATCGCGCTAACACGTGCTTTATAGCAGGGGGCTGGAAAAAACAGGAAATGACCCAAAATGGCCGACAAATTACTAGTTGCTGCTTCTAACCACTCCTCTGAGGACAAACAAGCAGCTCAGTACTCCCCACTCCCACTGGTGAGTAAAGAAACTACCTCTGGCCACACAAGAAAATGGAGGAACACAGAAACCAAATACAAAGCCCAGGGATCAGCAAAATCTGATCACTGGAACAACTAGCTAGGAAAGTTTAGGAAAGGAGAAATATTTTTGTTTTTTTTTTTTTTTTTGCAAACAGACAGAAAAAAATGCAATAAATGCTTTGTTTTCAACTAAATTGCTATCAAAGGCTGGTACACTTGAGTGTATTAGCCTGTTTGTTACTTTTAAGCAATACTTTAGCCCACAAGTGCAATCAACAATATAAGCTCACAAAAACAGGAAAATAAGGTAATAAAACAGTAATATAGGTACAAACAGTAGTTGAAAAGCTCAAAAGATCAAAAAATGCAAACTAAAAAGTTTAAAAATACTTATGATCAAGAAAGTTGCTTTTTCTGCTCTCTGCTGGCTTAGGAACTCTGCAGGGGACCACGAGGAGCTATGCCTAGTTCTCTAATGCCAGAAAAGCCTGCCAAAGCGTGCTTTATAGCAGGGGGCTGGAAAAAACAGGAAATGACCCAAAATGGCCGACAAATTACTAGTTGCTGCTTCTAACCACTCCTCTGAGGACAAACAAGCAGCTCAGTACTCCCCACTCCAACTGGTGAGTAAAAACTACCTCTGGCCACACAAGAAAATGGAGGAACACAGAAACCAAATACAAAGCCCAGGGATCAGCAAAATCTGATCACTGGAACAACTAGCTAGGAAAGTTTAGGAAAGGAGAAATATTTTTTTGTTTTTTTGCAAACAGACAGAAAAAATGCAGTAAATGCTTTGTTTTCGACTAAATTGCTATCAAAGGCTGGTACACTTGAGTGTATTAGCCTGTTTGTTACTTTTAAGCAATACTTTAGCCCACAAGTGCAATCAACAATATAAGCTCACAAAAACAGGAAAATAAGGTAATAAAACAGTAATATAGGCACAAACAGTAGTCGAAAAGCTCAAAAGATCAAAAATGCAAACTAAAAAGTTTAAAAATACTTATGATCAAGAAAGTTGCTTTTTCTGCTCTCTGCTGGCTTAGGAACTCTGCAGGGGACCACGAGGAGCTATGCCTAGTTCTCTAATGCCAGAAAAGCCTGCCAAAGCGTGCTTTATAGCAGGGGGCTGGAAAAAACAGGAAATGACCCAAAATGGCCGACAAATTACTAGTTGCTGCTTCTAACCACTCCTCTGAGGACAAACAACCAGCTCAGTACTCCCCACTCCCACTGGTGAGTAAAGAAACTACCTCTGGCCACACAAGAAAATGGAGGAACACAGAAACCAAATACAAAGCCCAGGGATCAGCAAAATCTGATCACTGGAACAACTAGCTAGGAAAATTTAGGAAAGGAAAAATATTTTTTTGTTTTTTTTTTTTTTTTTTTTTTGCAAACAGACAGAAAAAAATGCAATAAATGCTTTGTTTTCGACTAAATTGCTATCAAAGGCTGGTACACTTGAGTGTATTAGCCTGTTTGTTACTTTTAAGCAATACTTTAGCCCACAAGTGCAATCAACAATATAAGCTCACAAAAACAGGAAAATACGGTAATAAAACAGTAATATAGGCACAAACAGTAGTCAAAAAGCTCAAAAGATCAAAAAATGCAAACTAAAAAGTTTAAAAAATACTTATGATCAAGAAAGTTGCTTTTTCTGCTCTCTGCTGGCTTAGGAACTCTGCAGGGGACCACAAGAAGCTATGCCTAGTTCTCTAATGGACCTAAGGTTAAAACTTGGGTTTGCTGTGGAATGTTTTCCTTTGAGAAAGGGAAATTAGTCTAATCTTTAATGTTTAACAAGTGCAATAGTCAGGAGAAGGTAAGCTCATTGCATGACTAGGAGGAAAGTTTACCTTTAATATTACAAAGCACTGGTTCAGTCAATAATGAAGCAACATATTATAGTTGCAGCATGTAAAATGATGGTAAGACTTTTCTTTAAAGGTGACTTAAATGATAGGTAGACAGTTTTGAATTTGGACAAATTGTATATCTTTGTGAATTTCAACTCTTCTTTAAGGTGAAAGGAAAAAGGGTATTTTTCTTCTCCAAAACAGAAACCGATTTATGTTTGCCTCTGACTAATCTATTTGCTGGAAGAATTATGGTATGATCCAGCCACTGTTAAATTTTATTTAAAAAATGTGGGGGCCTTAGTTTTTTTCTTATGTGTCTAGCTGAATACACCTATCAGGTGGAATGCATATATGCTTTTGATGTGTCATGAAGAGCATAGAATTAGCTTTCCTGAGAATTAAAAGTAATTTTGTGTGTGGGGGTGTGTGTGCATGTGTGTGTATGTGCATGTGTGTGCACACTCACATAAGCACATAAGCATGTGTGCGAGTATGTGCATGCATGGCTGTTTGCTGGCATATGTGCGTGCGTGTGTGTGTGTGTGTGTGTGTGTGTGTGTGTGTGTGTGTGTGTGTGTGTGTGTGTGTGTGTGTGTGTGTGTAAATATTCTGTTCAGTATTTAGGTCATTTTCTAACCTATTTTGTTTTTGAAGTGTAAGAGAAACCAGATATGTAGGTAACCTTATAATTTCCGTAGATTACAACTGAGAGTTTTTTGAAACATCTAATGGGAGTGTTGACAGTGTATTGCCATAGTGCATATCTTTGCATATGGGGAGATATTTGAGGTTGATGAGTCTATTTTGACTTTATTTTTATTTTTTTTCCTGAAACATAGCTACTTAGCCAGTTTGAGGATTTAGGCTTAATTCAACTGCTCTTAAGGAATCCAACAGGAAGGTATGGTCCATTAGATCAAATATCTTGAATACTTTGGATGAGTCTGTAAATATGGAGCCTGTAAGCTTTACTTTACCCCTACATAAAAGGGAGTAATCAGTAAGAGTTCACTGGACAGTCACTATATTTCTCCCTGACCTGAAACCATTTTGGCATCTTGTGCGTTTCTGGGTGTAAGTGTAAAGTTGACTATAAACTTGATCTCTTATCAATTTTCCCTGTATAAATAGGATTGATTTTCCTCTAAACTCATTAGTGATGCATGGTTTTGAGGCTTTAAGAAGGAGTTTAAATAAGGCCTCCTACTAGAATTTAGGAATAAAGTTCTAGCATAAGGAAAAGCATAAGGAAAATCTCAAGGGAAAAGGTTATATTGTCTACACATTTTTATAAATTGAGAGTGGAATGAGTCATTATCTGCAGGGTCATCCACACGGATGTTTTGTAGATGAGGTTATCTTATTTGTATGGATCTAGAGTGGAATATGGGAATGTAGTGGCTCATTTGAAAGCATGGTTTGGGATTTTAATATAATTATGGGTAGTGGTGAGGAAGTCAATTTACATCAGTGATAAATTAAGTCTTTGGCAGTCCATAAGCATGGTGCCAGTCATACATCTATCCATCAGTGATTAGCCCCATTTAATCTACTGTTCATCCCAATATGCATTAATTACAGAACGTTCACTAACCCAATACTGACAATTATAAAATCCAATCAATCCTTACACATGTAAGTTACTAATTCAAATCAAGCAATAACATTATATCTACACTCGCTATTAGTCTCCCAAACTATAAACGACTATTAAATAAGAAAACATTAGTAAACAAGCAAAGACAACAAGAATCAATTATCCAGTCTTATTAACAGCTCTCAAGGTTGGCCCTTTTACTAGGCCCCATTTTTAACACCATTTAATGTTTGTTAAGCTGCATTAGAAAAGCTTCCCATCAACACTAACCAAGGTATCCATCATCCTGTAGAACTGTTTGATTGTCCTGAAACAATTGTTTCTTTCCCCTCTCCTGTCCTTTTTTCCTGTACTGTCTGAGTGAACTCCCTCTTCCCATAGACTTCCCTTTGCTAAGTGACAATTTAATACCTAAATCCTTTGTTCCATTTCTAGACCCAGTTGTTTCTACTTTTGCAACATCTGTTTTATTTTCTTTAGCATTTCTGATAGGAATAATTCAGTAATTTCGCATACAAGTCCTTTAGTCATAGCTGTAAGTAGTTCTTACTCTCCTGCAGATGGAACAGATGGAAACCAGCTTGCTGCAAATGATTTCCTCCTGAGATGGTTTCAATCATCTAAGATTTTTCCACATTTATCTTATACCAAGACATATTTCCAAACCTGGTTACTTACTGAAATGTGTTATTAATGCCCTGCTTAAATTCCCTAGAGTTAAAATAACATTTTCAGTGTATAGTGCAAGTTTTAGTTTGGGTCCCCATCTCTGCCCTTCTATTTTTGTCCTTGTAATCTTCTCTGCAAATGGTTCCAGATAAGCAGCAAACAGGAGGGGAGAAAATGGGGAAAAATATGAGAATGAGTTTAAATGCATCTGTAGGTCCTGACATTGCCTTCACATGTGCAACTGGCTCAGTGTATTGATAATAAAAATTCTACTTGCTGTTCTGGGATACTCGTCTCTTATAATATTTCAAAAAGGACACACCACTCTACCTTGTGAAAGGCTTTTTCTACATCAAGACTAAGAATAACAACTAGTCTCACATTACTAATGATATCATGCATTAACATTAGGGTTCTTATTATATTATCTAAAGTCCTTCAACACCAATGAAGTCTCAATGATCACCATGTATCATATCCTGCAATATTTTTGCTAACCTATCAAAGAGTATTGTTATAAGCATTTTATAGTCATCATTCAACATAGTGGTAGGTCTGCATGATCAAGGGTTCCTTAGATATTTACCTTCCTTTGGCATTATTACTTTAATCCCATTTGTTCTATTTTTGTTTTATCCATGACTCTTATATGCGTAGAATATTATTTTCATCTATTCCCCACACTTATTTAGGAAGAACACCCAAACCAGGAGACTTACCTTTCACTTGTTTAGCCAGACTAGAATAATCTATTTTTTCTTAATTCTAACGTTTTGTTTCATCTTCTGACGCTCTCTTATTAGTGGAAAATTAATCTCATATACGTTAGTTCTTATTCTTTCCTTGACCCTTTCTTGCTCAATCTGTGACTTGTACAAATAAGTAAAAAATTTAGAAAGCTATCTGCTGTAACCCTGAATCTTTTTCTTTATGATGTTTTCTTCTTTCCTCACCATGCATCAGAAATTCCACTAATGGGTGTGTGTGGCCAGGATGTTGACAGGCTGACAGCCCTTTTTCTCAGCTCTGTTATGTAAGTTATATTTCTGACAGAAATTTTTAAAAACTGAGACTCCTGAACTTGTTAAATATAACCAGTAACTTCTCCTACAGTCTTTGGAAGTCTACATTGGATAATTGGCTTTAAATTCTATGATTTTTCTGTCAAAATTCAAGCATAAAGGACTCAAATTTCTTCATAGAATGAGTTATCAAAAGAACACATCACAGGACCAGACAATAAAGAAGGAATTGCAAACTTCATTATCTACCATGCAGGATTTGTCTTCAAAGTTTGACAAAATGGACAAAAATGACTCAAATAAAAATGCACAAAACAAATGGAGCACTTACAAGAATTAATAATGCAACATAAGACTCAGATTGCTGACATAGAAGAAAAATTAAATGACATGGAAGGCAGACTCATGGAAAAAGAATGTCAACTTGTGTCTCTCTCAAAACAAAATACTTTTCTAAAAAAGAAATTGGATGACCTAGAAAATAGATCAAGGAGAAACAACTTGTATATTTATGGACTACCGGAAAAGACTGAAGGAGACAATATGGTAAGTTTCCTCACATCCTTGCTTCCAAATGTTCTGAATTTACCTGAGTCTTTTCTTATGGAATTGAAAGAGTCCATGCATCCCTGGCTGTTCCTTCATCTTCCAGAAAAGCAAATAATAGTCCAAGATCAATAATAGTAAAATGTATATCTTCTCAGGCAAAGGAACTGGTTCAAAAGTTATGTGGTCAAACTCTCCCTGTCAAATACTAAGATAATGTTGTAATATTTGAGAATGATTACTCCTAAGAGGTAAACTCTAAAAGAAAGGAATGTTTAACTTTAATAAAAGAATTGAAGAAGAGACAATTCATGGTTCATTTACTGCTTCATGCGAGACTTAAAATCTTTTTCTCAGATGGAGCAAAGACTTATGACTCATTGGCTGTAGCTATATCTCTTTTAACATCCAACAGAACCTTAAATCAAACAGAAGAAATGGATTGGACTGGTTTTACCCTAAAATGCCAAGCAGAAAGGAATGAATGGAAAAAAGCAGACAAAAACAAGAACAGGCTAAATTACTTTTAAATAATTGTTGTACATATTTTCTTTTTATACCAAATACAAATTATCTAAAGGGAAACCACACTTTATTCAGATGGCAAATTTATGAAATTCCCTAAAAGGTATAACAAAAATAATGCATTTTAACTAAAAGACTACAATCTCAAAAGGAAAAAAGGTAAAAATATGTTATTCTTGTTTATTAGCTTTCTAGGTTACTAACTTAACAGCTTTGAAATGCTTCAACAAATCTGCATAAAACTAATGTCTCTCAAAGTATAGTAAATAATGATAGCATAATACATGAAACAAAATAATGGTTTGTCTGCTTATACTTTTTGTTAGAGTATTTTAGAGTCATAGTGTCAGACAAGTTACTTTCAAAAAATAAAGGCTGAAAAAGAAGCTTAAAGAAAATGAAAACTTTTAAGTTATACATCATACTGCATGTTTTTCTGTGTAAGGTAGACATAGACAGTTATTAACAGCTTAAAAAGGCACTTAAAAGAACATTTTAAATGTTTATTTGAATATACAGTTTAAATATAGATTTCTAAACAAATTCTAAACTTTAAGAAACATAAGATATGCGCCTGTTTTTTAAATCTTTCTCTATGAATGTTTCATAGTTTAACTGATTTAATGATTAGTACATGTTTAAACAGGAAAAGAAATGTTTTTATTTCCTTTTATATGGAATGAACAAGGCTTATTACAGTTAAAATAAAACTTATTTCAGGTAAATGCAAACTTGATTTTAGCTACAGAGTGACATTTGGGCTTTACAAACAGTCATTTAGAAGAAGGGAAAGCTTTCAAGCACTCCTTGAGCAACTGACATGTTTATAAGTACTCAAATTGTTTACTTATTTGTTTCCCAGCTTCCCACCAAGGTTGTGAGCTGAAAAGCTTATTTTCTTCTTTCCAATATGTCTATTTTCCCATTATTAGCATATTTAGAAGCTGAAACTCCTTTTGCCACCATGTGAATGCTTGAAAATAAAAGTAAAAACCTCATGCATCATGTGGGCACTCAGATTAAAGGTTAACAATGAGGTGTTTGATTTTATTAGCTTCTTCAAGGGATATTTACCTAATAAAAAGTAGAGTTGCATAATTTCAATAAGAGCTAAAGCAATGAGAGATTTATTAGCAAGTAATTTTGTGAATTTATAAAAGAGAAACAGTATATTTGATTTTAATAAAAATAGTCAGAAAACTGTTGTAATTAGATTATATAAAATAAAGAGCTTAATGTGAAGTAGACTGTGCTACTACACATATAATAACAGTTTCGCTGGGTTTAACTAGAGTGATGGAACATTTTTATGCATTTGTATAGATCTGAACTGTTTTGCCCATTAGTTAGATTAATCTGAATGACAAATATTAATCCATTCTTATCAAAAGGAGTTTGACTAATGGATGAGTTGTATATTATAAGCAAGCACAAAATATCATTGTAACTTGCATTACTTTAATATCATATTAATATGCTCAATATAGTAATATGGTAATGTTAAATGTTTTGCTTGGATTTAAAATCAAATTTTATTAAAAATATGTTATATGAATAGAATATAAGACATAGCAAGCTTCTTTCTGTTAGATAGACTGTATAGATAATTGGGTTGAGAAATGATTCTTGGAGGGGGTGTTAGAGGGTACACTTGAATGGCTATCCTATTAAAAGATGGGGTTTATTTCCCCATAGGAGGGTTAGTTTGTTTTTTTGTCTCAATCTATAAGGTTTTATTGTTTAATTACTTTTTATTGTGTGTCTATGACTTGTAACTACTTTGCTGCATCAAATGAAAATAAGTCATTTTCTTTAGTTAAATCTATGTGCTTATTAGTTAAAATATATATACATGACTAGCAGTTTGACTTGTAATAATTTAACAATGAAATGTATTTCCATTAATGTAAATGGTCTAAATAATAATTGTAAAATGGGAAGTCTCTTAAAATATTTGATGATGTTTAATGTACAGATTATTATTTTTTTGCAAGAAACACACCTTATACAAAAAGACAAAAATAAAATGAACACAAATAGCAATACAGTTTTAGTAAGTTCATACTATAAAAAAGAAGAGCGGAATATCAGTTTTATGGAAAAACTCAATCTTAATGCCAAAAATTTTAAATACATTTTATGACAAAACAGGGGTGTTCTGTTTAGTAATGAAATCCATAAATGGAAAGATATATGCTGTAGCAAAGATTTATTGGATACCTGGATTAGGTGTCAAAGTAGGCAAGCAGTATTTAGAAAACATTATACACCATGTTAAAAGGGAAATAATCATTGCAGAAAACTTTAATTGTATAATGTATGATGAGGACACTGATGTTAGAAACACACAAAAGGAAACAGCAACTGTTAAGGTGCTACCTGACATACCAAAGCTTTTAATATCATAGACATTTATGGATATGCTGATCCTAATACATTATTCTTTACACATTACTCTCATCAACATAACACATATTCCAAAGTAGATGTAGTATAGATATCAAGAGATCTAACTAAAAAGTTGGATAAAGTCAAAATAGTCACATGCCCATTGTCAGACCATAATGCAATTACTTTTGATTTAGATTTAAATAGAAAACAAAGAATAACTGTCACTAGAATTCCTTCATACATAACAAAATTAAAGAATTTTAAGGAATTTTATGTTAAAGATATAAAAACATTTTTAGGCATAACACTTACTGAAGAGTGTCAGAGATATATATCTGGGACTCTCTGAAGTCATAGTTATATGGTAAAGCATTAACTTGGTTTAAAAACAGGAAAAAGCAATGGGACAAAGACTTACTGGAATTCCAAACAAGAACTGATACAATAAATACAGACATTCAGAAGGGAAAGATGAATTTAATAAGTAAATTAGATGGCATGAATAAAAAATATTTTGAGGCACTACATCATAAGTTAATGATACATTTAGAAAAGATCAAGTGATGCCCTTATCTAATAAGCCCCAGAAATCAGAAAAGAATAGCAAATAGAACTAAAAAGAATATAAAAGCTAATCAAATAAAGGAAATATACATTTGAGATATCAGAAAGAAAGTATCAGACTTTGAAGGGATACAAGAAGCATTTAAATTATAATTTCATAAAGTTAGTAACCAAAAGGAAATAATAGAATCTCAAAACATGCTAAAGTCTTTCTTTAGAAAACATTAAAACTAAACTAACAGATGATCATATAAAATTAACAGACAAGCAAATAACCATGACTGAGCTTAAATCCCAAATTAAATATTTAAAGCCAAAGTATCTGGCATAGATAATATGATCTCAGAAATGTTCAAATTATTAACCAAAGAAACTCTGATATTACTATTAAAAGTGTCTACATTAGTAAAAAAAGCAAAAAAAAAATATTCTCCTTCTTGGAAATATACAATAATATCACCTATTTTGAAACCAGATAAAAATAGAAAGGAATGCTCATCTTACAGACTTATATATTTACTTAATTTTAATTATAACATTTTTATGGCAATACATGAAGCTAGGATCAAATGATTACTTCCACAATTATTAGATGAAGATAAAACTGGCTTTTCTAAAAGACAGAAATGCATATGATAACATTAAAATAATTCTATCTTTAATTGATTACATCAATCATACGAAAAAATAACATGAATATCGTCAGTTTAGACATAAATAGTGCCTTTGATTCTCTCCACTGGGATTATCTATGGTCAGTTCTAGAAAAATATCCTCAGGAATTAATAAAATCTGTGTAGGCACAGTGTAGAGCCTACACAGAATGTGTCCATGTAGATGGCCATGGTTCCCCCTCAGCAGCGCACCATGCATATTAATGATGTCATGTTGCTGAGGGAGATATAAGGAATGTGAATATTAAAGGAGTGTAGGGAGAGGTGTTGTGGCTACCCATGACTCTAGATGAGTGTGAGGCTCCCTGTAATGCTCTCCAAAACTGTTGTAATATTGAGAAGTGTGTCAAATGTATAATATATTATTTTTAGGATGTTTTATGTTTTTTTTTAAATTTGTAACTGCATGTTTACACGGCGAGGAGAGCAACAATGCAAAGCTGAGCCCATATATAGACAGCTGACATCTGCCATACATCTAAAAATAGAAACCAGATGTAATTAATTATTTATTTATTGGTAAGCGTGCTTGCATGGTGCAGTGTGGTGATAAGCTATGCTAATAAGTAACCTTGTAGTCTATGTAAAGGTATACAAGCTTTTATAACATCCAACTAGTTACATGGGTAGAGTTATGAGCTTATGTATCGTAGGTCTTGGGTTCTAGCCCATAACAGGCAGAATATATCTGTAAATTAATGTAATATTTTTCTTTAATTTTATTAAATTGTTATGAATTTTGTCACTGCTGTACTTTGATAAGCACTGCTCATTCATGCTAAGCAGTGCATAAACATGCTAACCACTACCAATGTTTGCACAGTGCTAAGCCTTGCTAAAACCACACTTCTGTGAGTTTTTGCACTGCTTGACTTTGCTATGCTGGTTTGCAGGCTACTAAGTGATGTGGCACCTTTTTTGAATGTTGCTCAATGATGTGTAAGGGTGGGAAAATGGCCTATATTAAGCTCAATAGGTAGGAATTCTGCATCATTCACTGGAATTCAATCAACTGTTGGCATGGCTGGCAGTGTTGGAAAAAGTGTGCACTTTCAGGTACAGAGGTGGTATATTCAGGAGTCCAGGGTCAAGGTTGCACTCCTTCTTAAAAAAAACATGAACCCCAGCTGATGCAGCATGGATTCCAGGACTCAGAGTACAAGGTGGAGGCCAGGAACCATTTATCTAGGGAGCTCACCAGTGTTACTGGTATTTGCCACATAGGTGAGCAGCATCATCACCACTATGATGACCTGAAAAGGAGAAAGAAGGGAACCTTGGACACCTGGGTCCAAGATGCTAGAGCAAGGAATGCCCCACAGATATGTAAGTAATATTTGCTCTTTTTTAGCAGTATGCAAGCTGAATGTCTACAAAACTGGTATGCATAACAGTGTGCTTCTCTCTAAACCGCTGCAGCTGAGAGGGCTTGCAATGTCCAGTCCCATGCCAGGCACTTGGCCAGGTTGCACTGTGAGCATGGTAAGTACAGATTTAGTATGCTAACTGTATTGCAATAAGCAAGAAAGACTAAAGAATGTACTACAATAAAGTACACACAAGAAAAAGCTGTAGTGCAATAAATGGGCAATTAGAGCTGCAGTGCAATACATGGACAATAACAACCAAAATTAAATCAACAATAAACAGTTTCAATAACAGTAAGCAAAATGGTGTTCAACAGGATTGTGTTGTCATAACCATGGCAGTAGAGCTGTATGCATTGCTTGTCTATGGTGAGGTTGCTGCAGTCAAGTGTAACACTGTGATAGCTGTAGAAAGAAAAACTAATGGCCTTCAAACTGTATTGCTTAACTCGTAGTACTGCCCAAGGCTGTCTCCAGGACAATATTGGTCACATAATGCTCTCTGTTCTTCCTACTTCAGGTAATAAAGGTATGCGGGTGAGGTAGCCCCATTCCATGGGCAGATATTATGTGTGTACTTCACAGATGTTTCAAAGCAATAAAAATACAAAATGTTCACCAGCATTGTTGATACTAAAATAAAGCTGTTTTAATATATGCAGTACCGTTGTATTCCATGCCTGTGTGCTCTACTGTCAGTGCAGTCAATTATAACACTTTAATAGTTCTTTCTAGAATGCAAAAAGAATGTTCTGTAACTAGCATTGCTCAACTCATAGTATGGATCTAGTTTATCTCCAGCACACTATCAGTCATGTAATCTCACATTTTCTCTCTTCCCAGGAACAAATAGTATACTAGTCAGGTAGCCCCTGTTATGAGCAGATATTGTATTTAGATTTTACAGAGTTTTAAAATCAATAACAATAACATGTTTACCAGCATTGTTGATTCATAAATAAATCTGTCTACTTCCAGTATGGCTGTATTCCTGGCATGTCTGTACTAAGTTGCTGCAGTCAGTTATGGAATTATATGCAGATGTCCCCTGCAGTCACAGCTTTTGGCTTCTATTCCCATGCCTGGCAACTAAGGCATAAAGGCAGTCTAGTTTATAAACTGTACACAAACATGCCTCTCAAGTGTCACAATTTCTTGTACTGTAATTAATATTGTGTAATCCATCTGTCACAGGATTACCACAGAAATGATTGCCTGGAATAAAAAGTATTACCAAATCTCCTACAGAACAACTTGGTAGTTATATAAGTCCACATAGGCAGCAATCTACTTAACACCGAATGTGTGATAAGAGACCTTGGGACCCAGGTGGACAGTAGTCTCTCCTTTGATAGTCACATCTCCACAGTAGTCTGGAAGTCCTTCTACATGGCACACCTCATCATAAAAGTGTTCTCATCCAGGAAAAAAGAGGTCATCATTACCCTCTACTCATCACTCATTAGACCCATTATAGAGTACAACGCCCCTTTTGGAATGTACCTCACAAGACATCTGCAGCAGCTGGAAAGGCCACAGAAGTACCTCACAAAGAGGATTACTGGACTCAAACAAATGCCCTACACTGACCGCCTCAAAAAACTCCAGCTTAACTCCGTAGCATATCGCCTACTCAGAGGTGATCTCTGCCTAACATATAAAGCTATGTCAAACCCAGAGCTGTTGGACATGCTACACCTAAAGAAATCCCAATCCCTCCAAGCTACACGCTCTTGGGACATAAACCTTGTCACCACAATAAACAGGACATGCTGGAGGGATAGATTCATATCCCAGAGACTTCCCATACTCTGGAACAGGCTACCCATCTATGTCAAGCAAAGTTCTTCATTAGCACTCGTCAAGAAAAATCTTGATGAGTGGATGGGAAATAGGAAATACACCCCGGGGATCACTTCTGTGTCTCTGCTCATCAGTGGCACAGGAAAATAACTTTCTTGGGTGGCGTAAGCCAGGGAACCTTGTTGGCTAGGCTTGCATAGGCCCTTGGGCCGATAGCCTAGTACCTACCTATGAACCTATGAACCTATGATGTACAAGTGTTCTGTCTAGTTGTGTAACTGCATTTGTTATTTCTTGGCCTATACTATCCCATGAAACAGCTTGCGAGGTATGTATGTACTACACTACCTATAGGAGACTTGTAGTCACTGTACAGAAAACTGACAAAACACACCTAGAGTTAATATTACCACTGTTTTCAGGGATATAATCTGCAGTGTTACTAATGAACTGTTTTTCTCTCTCTCCCTGCCCCTTATCTGCATGCATTTAATATTGTTATGTATTAATATGGTTTACTATTAACATATTTTGTTAAAATAACTATATTTTGGGAAATGTTGTTTATTATTGTTATGTGTTATTATGCTTTTATATTAACATATATTGTTAAATTAACCATGTGGTTGCCCTTATACTTTAACTGTTACTGGCATGCTGTTAACATACTGACTGTTCTATTATTTCATTTTGTGTCATACATAATACACATTGCTATGTATTTGTGTTAATTAATGTGATGTTCCATGCTGTTAATACTAACAATGATTTGCTCATAACTAACCTCAACTTATTGCTATACCTCAATTACCATAGCACATCAAGGTAGGCTGGTTCTGGCTGATCCCCCTACCTTGCCTCAAATTGCTGTGGCACTGGGTCCCAGCACATCTGGGACCCAGAACAGTGGAGCCCCCTCTGCTGCCCCTGCAATACTTGTGGCATTGGGAAGTGCTGCCCCACAGGACAGGGACAGGCCCACCTCTGAGATCGGTGGTGGACTTGGGGTTTGTCACCTGGGCTGAGCCACTGGTCTTGGTGTGCAGGATAGTCCACCATGTTTATGCCAGCCACCTGCACCAGATTGAGGACATGCTGTCCAATCTGGTTAGGCATCCTCACCCTGGTGGCCAGCATCCAGCACTGCCACCCTGTGGCAGTGAAGGAGAAGTGTCAACAGTCAAATTTATGGGAATCTGAGTCATGCTGCTGCCATCTGGAGGCTCATGGGACTTGAATTCCACATCACCCTCCCTATTCAAGGTGTTCATTCCCCTCATGTGTCACAGACAGCCCCTGTCTGGTGTCTGGTCTGTCTTGTCTGTTTGCAAGTGCATCCTCATCTTCCCAACTTACCTCCCCCACTTGTACCTATATCCCTTCCCCAACATTCCACTCTCACCTTAAAAAAAAAATAGCAGCTATCCCCCCAAAAATATAAAATTTTGTCCACTACATAACTTTCTGTTTTACACACGTGTTTCCACTGCACACATGTAATTCAATCCAATTGAGTTGACAACACAGTTATGTTGTCCTAACCCCTCTCTCTGGGGTTTGAGAGTCCAAATTCTGTCAAAGTGCACAGTTGCTGCAGTACAAGCAATGGATAGCTATGGTTCTTTCCTACACTCTTCCTGCTCATCCTTCCTTGCCTTTCACTATGGTTTTCCCCCTTCTTACCCCCATTTCACCAGTTCCCTATGTCCCATTTTTTCTTTTCATTATTTTTTTAGCATGGCACTGTGCGAGGCAGCTTTGCTAAGCTTAGCTAAGTAGAGCTATAATAACTATATGTGTTTATAACATTGTAAGACACGTACAAAATAAACACCTCTGCTATGTTTCAAACCTGAGCCCATCATCTACAGCACACTGCATTAACCTGCCACACCACTCAACTCTTAATTAAAGCAGGTGGTTTAAACAAAACATAGTAATTGCTAATAACAATCATTAGGCGTTTTTCATCTGAGCTGCACACCAAACTGCATCACACAAACCCAAATAAAAAGCAATGAAAAAATGGGTGTACCTTGGACTCTGGAGCAATAGTACACCATTAGACAGCCAAAGACATGATAATGGATGGACCTGATGCCTGTGATAGCAGGTAAATGTGATATTTTATCAGCAACATGTAGAAAGTCACCTGCTAAGGCATTCATTGCAAAATACATGTTTAGCTAGGGGTACAGAAATACATCCATATAAAGCCATGCAAATACTGATAGATGTAGAAAATGTTTGTCACAGCCTATATATGTGCACATATATCTTACAAATACACCTACTGTAGCAGTGACTTAGTAACTCAGTCTGTTAAATGCCTTGCATATAGTACATTTTGCCATACACAGTCCTAGGTTCAAATCCAGTGTTGCATTGCATTTCAATTACATTATTGTGAAGACAGAAATTAACAAATGACTCATGCACTCATTATCCACACAAAGCATTGCAAATTAAATAACTGCTTTTCAGTGCTGAAAGTCACAGGCCTGTAGGTAGGGACACACTTTACATATCCATATAGCATTACTATATGTTGCCTAGTACTGTGTTACTGACACAGTTGCCTAACATACTTACCTTAAACACATGCCTTAATTGGAGTGTAAAGGGTACCCTCACCCTAGCTCTGCCTCTACAACAAAGTCAACACAGCCGATATAGATTCACTTACAGCTTGTTGTCCTCCAAAGTGTTCACACTCTCTACCTATGTCTATTATCTGCAGCAGCAGCTGCAGCCTATGGTACACACAGCTCTATGTAAAGGTTTCTGCTACAGACCTACCCTGTGCGATGATGTAGTCTCCTCACAGCAGTAATGTCCATCTCAGCAGCTAAGAAAGGGGCCCTGATCTACATGAAGGCCATATATATTGCACTGTGGTTGCAGTTCATTGGCTAATGATAGTGCAATTAAGCTGTGTTGCCTGCAAGTAGCATATCAGAGTCACCGACTGGTTTAGAGGCAATTACCTGCTAATGAGAAGCATGTTAAAATGCAAGCAGTTGGCTATGGGGAAGCAGACTATGTCAGACTTTCCTGACACAGAGCATGCCTTTGCAAAACATTACTAGTAACAGATTTCAACAGAAGAGTACTGCACTCCACCATGTGGTAACTGTTCTTTGTGTATAACAGGATGCAGATGGGAGGATATTGGTACAGGGAATAGGGATTACAGCACTAAGCATATCTTAGAGCTGTGGTAATGACATGTCATTGATATCCTGCTGTCTTACACTTACATGAGCATACAATACTTCAAGGTTGCATTATCATTTGTCATTGTATCACACTGGTGTTGTTGGACTATCCCTTTATAGTGCTTGTAATAGCACACTGTAATTTGTCTGGCACTGGTCTTATGAAATAATATTGGGTGGTTGATCTTAGGGGACACACCACAGTAGTCTGGAGTGTTGGGTGTATGATGATAGAGCAGAATCTCTCATGGCGCACAGGGAAAACTTCAGTATTGATACTATCTCAGTTGCATCCACTTTGAAGTATGCTGTAACACTGTGGGGTATGACATGTGTGAGCAAGCAATGGATAGCTCTGGCCATTTTGTCCTTGCTCTATCTGTACATAGTGCATATCCACATATTTGTTCCTGTAATGTGTTCCCCTTGTGTTGTCTTTCAGGAATAATGTACTTATAGATGCTATGCCCCATTCACATATGCAGAGAATGAAACAATACTTGAAGGACTAAAACAGCATCATCACATCCTGCTATCCAGGGGGGAGGCATAACAGGAAACAGCAGACTGCATTGTGGGCAGACCTTGTCTGGGATGTGAATGCCAGTAGCCAGCAGGACAGGACATATGAGCATGTTTGACAAAGCATAACAGACTGCATGATGAAGGGCAGCTGATGTAGCCAGGGATTCTGCCATGACCAGTAGACAGCCTGCAGTGGAGCAACCAGTCTCGGCCACTGAGGAATTCTGGGTGAACCTAGGAACACAAGACAGCTCCCAGACATCCATCACACCATACAACGTGGAGGTGGGTGCCACAGTGTCACAGCATAGGACCATGCAGTTAAGCTTAAAGTGATCACCACTGTAATACTGTAGCAGTCATTGTGTCAGGCTATACATACTTTTACATGGGTATCAAATACATCTGCTTTAGAGGGGGGTGGGGTTTAAGTTCATTTGTACATTCATACACAGAATGTCACCAATAAATCAAGTAACACAATAGCTATTGTACAAGTGAAATATCTGCACATATTGCCTTGTTGTGCTGCAACATGCAGTGGTGCTAACAGTACCTCACCCCCAACTTTTTACGGGTCCGTCAGGTGTTTTCCAAGGCCATGGTCCTACTCCTTGTAAGCTTGATACTGTTTTAGTACAGAACATATATATGCTATTAAAGTTAAGGGCCAAATTAATGCCCTATGTACACTTAAGTTTGTGTGTAACCAGAGTAGAATGTCTGTATGTTCCATTCTGGAACATTTGCCTAAGGTTCTTAGAGTGTGTGATCACAGGAGTGTAGTTGAATGAACAGAAACACGTTTGCAATTATAGTTACGAGTGAATAAGCCTCCTGGTGTACATGAGGCAATTAATCCAACATGCCTTTTAAAAAATGAAAGGTTTAAACTACATACCTTAAGCACTGAAACCTGTATTTGTATATATTTGTTAAGATAGGGGTACTAGGTTATATATGTTGTTTTATCAAGTATAGTTTCATATTGAATAACTAAAGGTAAAATGTACTGGTCAAGTGTCACTTGCTTTACCTGATATGCTTGGTATACAGGCTTTGAGTTGAATGGGTATTTTGCTATGAGGACATCTATTATGTGTGAGAGCAGAGATGAGAAGATGTGAGACTGGAAATGCAGTTTTTGATCCTCATCATTATGACTCTCGGTGGATTTTCCATACATAATAGTGCAGGTAGTAATGTACCGGTTTTGTCTTGGTTTTCACAGGTGACTGGGGGGGGGTTGGAGTCTTTCCCCACACAACCTGGTTTGTGTCACTTCAGACTATAATGATGATGGTGGCTGCAATGAGGCACATGTGGGGTTGTTGGCAGCTGAATTTGTTCCAGAGGTTGACATCCCTCTTCTTCCCCCATTGTCACCACATGCAGTCAGTATGCCCACACATACCCTGTCCCCACAGGCCACATATATTGGACAGTCAGATGGTTGAGACATTGCACAGGAAAATGTGGCAGCTATGGCACCAGTGAGCAAAGACACTGGGCATGGCCAGAGAGCTGGCAAGGTCTCACATAGGTGGACTGACAGGGTGCTTGTAGGAGGACTACTGTCTGTCCACCACCTGCTGCAGGTGTCACATCACAGGTCACTCAGCACATGTTTCATGTTGTCATGGAGGCACAGGCATATTACAAATGGCACACCAGACATATAGTAGGGTTTTGGATGCAGCACGGTCTGACATCTGTGACTGCCTCCACTAAATTGGGGACACCCTGGATGGGTTCACTGATGCAGTGGACAGACGGTGGGGTGAGACAGGGTCTGCCTTGGGTCTCACATTGTCTGTGTGGAACATCTTGATGTTTGATGTCAGACCTGTGGACGTAGATCAGCAACACCATCTGCTGATAGTCCATGTGGCTGTGCACAGTCATGTTCCCATAGTAGCAATACATCCAATGACACAGAGGGGAGTGTGCTGTCCACATGATGTGGCAGGCCATGGGCTCATTGTCCTGGGTGGTCCTGTGGAGGATATGGTCCCTGCAGACAGCAGTCACTGTCAGGTATAACACCACATCTGACCTTGGGTATGGTGGTGCTAGTGCAACTTCTGGTAGAGCCAGTTACCATGCTCAGGGCCAGAGATGGTGAACTGTCAACTCTACCATGTATGGTCGACAGCTGTCCAACATACACACATGTGGGGCTATCACTGAGCTTGACTGTGTACATGCGCACTCTCACACACCATTGTCACATGCAGGGCACCTACAGACACACATGGCACCTCTCCGTGCTCCATCTATTCTGCTCCCCTTCCTGACTCACACACATGCTGTCAACTGCTTGGCCAAGCCTAAGCCTGCAGCACCCAAACACGACACCCTGTGTAAGTGAGGATACCTGAGCCACATCCATGTCATCCTTCCCATCAATGCAGGGAAATGATGCTATGTGTCTGTAAAAGTATGCACCTATGAGGAAAAATACAGGCAGTTAGAACAAGAAAAATAAATGATCAGCAAAGCAAGGCATCCCAGGGTCAGTACAGTTTTTATTATTTCTTGACTAGCTAATTTGGCTGGCTGACTGACTGACTGATGAAAAACACCAGTGAGTACAGGACTTTTATACAGTTCCTGACAAATGCAGTCCTGCTTCTTTAGATATACATTGTGTCCTAAACTGGTCATGCAACTATTTTAAAAGTTGTTTACAAGTTATTTTAAAAGTGCTACAGCAGACTATTTTTGTAGAATTGCTCAGACCTCTCAACCAATTGGGGACAAATTTCAACAGAATCAGGGACAAGTAAAAAAAATCAGGGACAATCAGGGACACTTTTTAAATATTAGTGCTATTAACTTGAAACATTGACAGAATAAGAGCATATGAATTAATATACATTTTCTGAAGTAAAAGAAGTCTATAATTCTTAATTATTGCCATTATTCATTAAGTGTAATTTACCACCTTTCCTTCAAAAGTCACTAGTTTTAGGAGGGATTAAGAGAGACAAAGCTAAAGTTTGAGTCAAAATCAGGGACGTCCCTGAAAATCAGGGAAAGTTGAGAGGTATGGAATTGCTATACAACAACTTTTCCTTTTTTTGTAACAAATACAGAGTAATCATGTATTGCTTTAGCTTGCTTTGTCATCATATGTTCTTACTGCTTAATTGTAGTATCATAACATTTCTAATGAGAAAGAGTATTTATTATTGTCACAGCTGCACTTTACATTATTGCTACTGTTGAATAGTTCAGAATTAATGAAAATTTGCAACTTACAAAGTAATACAATACAAAAGCTTATTAAAAACTTCATATCAAGTCTGCAATATGTATATGCAAGGCACAACTGCTCCTGTCATGCATTCTATAGATAGTGTATGAAATAGAATAATATACATTTCCTGATTCTTTGATGTTTATGGCATATATGTACATTTTACAAATCATCTATTTTACATTATTTGCATTCTTTACACTTATAGTTTAGGAATGTTTTGATAGAAATAGAAAAGTACTGATTAATACATGTTTTATACAATTTCTAATAGAAGAGCCATCCCTGTTGTTACAATACATCATTATGAGTCAGTGTGTGACCCTTGTTTCAGGCTGCTATGACCTTTCCATTCTATTTTTCCTAACAAGTAGCTGTGCTAACAATTCTAAAAAAAAAAAAATATATACCCCTGCGAAGTCTTATAGCTAACGTGTGTCTCTTGTCTGGCATTTGATTATTAGAGGAATTATTTTCAACATATATATTTGCATATATTAATAAGTAGGCCTTTATAAAGAGAGGAATTATTCATAAGCACTATCTTATCTTGGCTGATGCTCTTTTAGCCAGGCATTGTATTTCCATGCAGCTTTGCATTATTTTATGCCACTGTCATTCACATAAAAGATTGTTCACACATGCTGCTCAGAGAAGATTTCTGTAAGCTGGTGTCCCAACATTGTTTGAGATCCTAATGCTATAACAGTGGCTGATGCACAGGATGATTATATTACTTGACATGTACTTGTGTAATGCAGTATTATTTTGTCATGCCACTTGTAGTGATCACCAAGAGATCAGTATCATTTTTCCTTGCTGTATCTTTACATAATCATGAGTATGCAACATACTTTTGTATACCTTTTGTTGTATGATGTTGTACTGGTGGTATTGTTACACATTGACAGATGTGTCATGGACCTGTGTATGTTTCTGTTCCAGGACTCTGAGGGGATAACCTATGGACACATGGTGGCAATAAAGCGGCACAGGATGGCATGGCAGCACAGCAGATCTATGACTTCAGTAAGGTACAGCCGCATACGTGCATGACTCCATAGGTTCATATGTGTATAACAGTCTAACAAGGACAATGGTGGCAGTCAGTGTACTCATGCATGTCACCTGGGTTTTCAGAACTTACACATCTACAAGTTGTGGTGATGTAGTTGACCCATCTACAAATATCCTGTGTCTGGTTCAGACAGTTGGCCAACATCACTTATGCTTGTCGTGTTCTGGATCCCATTGTGAACCTGCACATGATGTGTGTCACAGCAGATGTATGCTTTACATACATGGGGGCCTGTTTCATGTAGAGTGTACTGTTTGTGTTACCAAGCAGTCTCCCCAGTATGTACTGTGTATGCCACGTTGATGTTGTAGGTGTGTAAAACATGTGAGACATGTGTTACTTCTGTCATGGCAACACAGGAGATACACAGTGAGATCTGACACCTCCTTGTAATGGGACATACACATCCCCTTCAAAGCATTTAGGAGACGGACTACATTTGTACAGTCATGACATGGACTCCATAAGATATGTTATCTACACTGTGTATTGGTGTACTATGGCACCTGTGTGGCTGCTACAGTTGTATGATATGCCTGTGTAGAGACATGGCAAGGATGCCATTGCACACAATGATAGTTGTGCTGGCAGTCACATTCAGTATAGGAGTGACAGTCTGAGATTTATACCCAAAACCTGTCAGTATAGGTGGTACAACTATGAATGCATCTCCACATCCTAACAAACAGTGACCGTCAAAGAGTACAGTACTGTGTGTCCATACCTTCATGTGTAATGGCTCAAGTGAGTGCAGTGTGTGGACACTGCAATATTGTCCGCAGTTAGTATCACATCAGTACCAACATGTGATGTATATACTCAGGGGTGAAAAGTGAGCACACAGATCTGGCCACACAGGCTTAAACCTAATTTGCCTCAGATCACCATGTCACTACAGTGGTATGGTAGGAATCATATGGCATAGCTGAGGCCACAGTAACCAGTAGGTGGCATACTCATAATCTTCGCATACTCTTCCCTCAGCAAGCCAATATCTGAGTGCAATGGCCATTTGTTGATGTACCTTTCCAGGCTCTACTGTCACTTGCACACAACAGTATGGTTCCTCACAAGATCACTTCACATCTACAGTATGTGCTAACTGCTGACCATCTCCAATGCAAGTCATTGCTACCTGTGGCATATATACTACTCCGAGGTGATCTGTGCCTTGCATACAAGGCAAGGTGTGACCCTGCTTGAGTGCACATACTGCCTATCTATACGAAGCATAATAGATAGATGACTCAAAGACATTAACCTGCTATGAGACGTTAGTACTGCATGCTTTTGGGAGACATTTGTCTAGCAAACTTAAACACACCCTTGAAATAGACCCTGCCTAATCGTACACAGTGCACCTCAATGAACCTCAGCACATGCCATCTGTATGATTGGCTGGGTGACCATCATCTCAACACACAGCATCTGTCTGAGTCCCTCTTGGGCTGAGGCAATATGTGCTGAAACTGTACTGAGGGATATAAAGATATCTCTGATTGTGAGGGCTGTATGGCCATTATGGTAGTTAAGTTCACATGTCCTGTGGCTCTGTAATATTTTGTAAAATGCTGTATCAACCTCACACACAAACATGGCCACATTAAGGCTAGCACCACTTCCATTCACTGCATACAGTACATGCCAAGGCACACACATAGCGCACATTGACTGTATGTAGATTAGAACACTTACCTATGTACTGGTACAAACTACAGATCAAAGTACCCGAGCACACAACACATCTCATGTCTGCTAGTACTTTCAGTTTAGAACATATAATGCTTGTTAATATCAGCAGCCCTTGTTGTGGTCAGTCATTTGGAGGACAACATCACCCTTTACAAATAACATAATGCTAAACCCTACCTATGTGTAAGTTACAAAGGTTATCATACATATTCCATATGGATACACAGATGGACCAATGTGGGAGGCGTGATATTAGAATACTTACCTATCTAGTCTTAAACACTATAGCTCACTGTACTTACCACATGCACCACAGATTTTGTCTGAACTTAGACTGTCAGATAGTGGTCTTAAGATGGATAATATCATCAGGCCTTGTAGAGGATGGCAGTTTGGAAGCTGGTGGCTAGTTGCAGGGTCAAAAAATGCATTACCATTGTAGGTGCATAGCCCAAGAGGGCATGTCCATTGTGTTTCAGGGGGATATAAATATGCACACACACACACACACACACACACACACACACACACACACACACACACACACACACACACACCAAGTTGGCTGGAGTGAGATTAGAACCCCTACCTATCTAGTTTTATAAACTATAGCTCATACAACTTATTGCACATCCCACAGGTTACATCTGCTGTATATGTGATTGTAGGCACAGTACTTATGGATTACACAAACTATTATTGTGTTGTACAGCATGTGTGGCCTGCAGAGTGATATTGCTTCACGCTGTTATCTGCATCTAGTGTCCTACTGTTACTCCACACACAGACTGAGAGTCTGCATACCTCTCAATTGTATAAATTTTCACACAATGCCCAGAATATTGCCTCATATTTCTGGTCTGTTCCTCATACATTTGTGGTTTCTGGTAAATTATTGTATATTGAAGTCACTGAATAATACTAACTACAGATAAACATTTGAGTGTCACACTTTATATCCTTCAAATATTCTGTAATAATGCAACTCAATGTCATACTAGCAACCTTCTAGGTTAATCAGAAAAATCTGTACTGTCTGTCTCCATTTTTGGGCCTGTGTCCCCCATTATTTCTGGCTTGGTCCAAATTTCTTGCACTAACAGATTGAGAGGTAGGAGAGTCTGTGGAAATACCAGCATGCTAATATGTCACATGCAAAAGCTGTGCATACTTCCAGATTTGAACCGTCAACACCATTACCCATAATAACATCCTTACCCCACTGAGCCACACAGGCTGCTAGACATACATGTGTCCTTCATTTCATCACACAATCAACAGCATATGTATGTATGTTGTTATCCCTGCATTACATGAGACATAAACTGTGTGATTGGGTTTATGTCACAGCCCTGATATTGCCTGGTCTGCTGATATACCATTGCTGACTTACTATTATAGCATTTGGATGGGAACACTGCTGTGTTGGTTGCAGGAGAAGAATAGCACATGATCTGCTGGCATATACAGTAGTACAAATTTCATGTGACCCTGCTATTTAACATCTCCCTTGACTGCTGTAGTGAATATTCCAACCATAAGGCCTAGTGAATATTACGGAACACATACTATTGGACTCGATGTCTGCAGTCCTATGTGGATGCTACATCTCGTCAAAAAGCCCACTATTTCCCTTGCATGCATGCAGCAGGTCTATACATATGATACTATATGATAGTACTCCTTAAAAGTGGTATATAGATGAGTGACTTACCTTGCGAATGCAACAGTTGACAGAACTATAGTTCAGGGCTGACTCTGTCTGATACGCACAGTACACAGTCAATACATGGTTAGATACAGGTTGTGTGGGTTGCCTGGCATCATTTTTAATATATGTATGTGAGTTGGAGTAAAGTGTCAGGCCCTAGGGTCTTGTCAGTGCATTTGTTATGCATTGTCTCATAGCCAAAACCAGGGCATACTGGGTACACCTACATCTGCCTGCAGGGACATCATCAGGGGATTCATCCTCCGAGTCATTCTGTGAGTGTGGCTGTAGTGAACTAGGTGCTAGTGGGGGCTGTGTATCCCTTTCCTTTGCTGATCCTGCTGCAGCTGTTTCTGAAAGATTTATTTATTTATTTATTGGCATTTATTTACTGGGATAGTCCACTGGGCCAAAATAACCCATTTTAAGTGGAGGCCCTGAGAGAAAAGCTCCACAATCCATAATAAGTAAAATACAATGTAGAATAAGACAATTTGGATATACAGGCAATATCACAAAACAGACAGAAATATAGAACGCTCACATGACAATACATAAAATGTAAAAAAAATGAAGATAAAACAATTTGGGTATACAAGCAGCATTAACAAACCAATGGTAATGTATAAAGGGTGAAAGTGTGGAAATACATGATATGTACAACATTTTAATGGTTAAGAGTTTCAAACTAGTAGGGAGATTAACCCATTGTACTCTAGGGGTAGTGTGATGAGGTAATGATATCTTGGTAATATACTGAAGGTGTTTTGGCTTAATAGGTAGCAGAGTGGAGAGAGAGAGGTATGGTTATATGAGAAACATGAATATGGATAAAGGACAGAGATAAATTAGAAGAACTGACTAGAGAAAAGATAGTTTGCAGGGGTACAGATGTAAATTAGAGGAGAAGTAAATATTGTGTAGTGTGGCACATACTGTGAATATCTGTGCACATGTGGCTGGAGAGAACTGCAGGGCTCCAACAGATGTAGTGAGGCACCAGAAGCATGACTTCTCAAGCCAAAACACATGTTCTATGATGTTCCTAGTTTGTGCATGTGCCTTGTTATGATGTTCTTCCATTGGTGTGTATGTATTTCTGATGGGTGTCATCATCCACGGCTCCAATGCATAGCCAGTAAATGGCCGTGTGGGATGTCACCCCTAGCAAACATCTGGTGCAGCTGTGATTCATGTCAGATATGGGAGTTGTGATAACGGCCAGGGCTGCCAGCACACATGTTCATGATAATGCCCTGGGCAATGCACATGACCTGACAGCTGATGGAGTGATACCTCTTGCGGTTGATGTAGAGTCTACCCTCATCACCTGGTGGTGTCTTGATGTCTACATGAGTACAATCTATGGCACCTAGTACCAAAGGGTAGTGTACTACATGGTTGAAGTGCTGCATATTGCTGGCCCTCACCTCAGAGGTGAAGGAAAAAATATGGTTCCTGGCATGTGGTAGCAGGGCATCCAAAAAGTGGTGGAGTAACCTGGATCCTGATGCTTGAGAGACCTCCATCATGTCTCTAGTTTGTCTTTGGAAGGTACGTGTGGCTAGAATCCTAAGGGCTTCACATACCTTTGTTTCCACTGGGATGGGTTCCCCTCTGTGGGCTCTGGGTCTGAGTTGAGGGTGGCAGAGCTCAATCAGTTCTTGTAGTATGTTGCTGTCCACCCTGTAGTGCTCTACAATCTCCAGATTATGTAGCTCCTGGAAGGTTACCCTGAGTCTGTACGCTCTTCTCCTTGTCTGCCTAGGCCTATTGTCAGCAGCAGCAGCAATGACTTCAGCATCTAGCACATACAGATGTAGCAGACCTGCAGCAGTCCCTAGCATTCCTTCAGTTAAAATTCCCAAGTCTGTACTCCAATGGTGCATTAGATTGTAGGGTGTATGCATACTTTATAGTGCTCTGCTGTAGTTGCAGACTATGTGATTGGCTAGCTATAATGCATTCCACCTGGTTAGCATATCATTAACATCATTTAATGGCCCTAGTTTAAGTTAAACAGGGCTCAAACCATATTAATTTTTTATTGCCTTTTAGATGCACTCAGCACTGTGGTGCGCTGTGCAAATGCATGTTATGTAGGTAAGCAGAGCTTAGCAATAAGTGTGCACCTATGCTTCCAAGCTCAGCATGGCAGTGCACCACATAAACTGGTGCACATTAGCTTAGACATTATTATACACACCCTCCCTTGATGTCAGCTACTGACACCAGCATGGCTCTCTGCCAACACAAAGGGGATATGTGGACACAGATACTCATTTGTGCTATTCAGTAACTGCACATTATTTGCATAGGGATCTGTGCTCAGACCCTGGAAACTACACAGTTCAGAACCCTACCACATTAGCAACAGCATCAATACACAATTGCAAATACTCCATGCAGTTGCCCTGTTATACATTTTCATCACATAATATTTATTTGTTTTTCCAATTGTTTTTTTTTTTTTAATTTTTTTATGATGCATGTTTGTGTATTGAACATGCCTCGCAAACATGCACAGATTATTGAAAAAAATGTTTTAACTTATTTCTCTTATTTTTTCAGAAACACTGTGGATAATTTCGCTCATATCTGTATGTGCTATGCCATTTCTGTCCATCTACTACATTTTTACATCCCCTTTTTCTGTCTACATTCCTGTACATGGAATGTTTCTGTGTACACTATGGACACCAACACAGGGTCTGCAGAGCTGCCTGTCTGCTTGCTAGATTGCTCTACCGGACTCATTTGCATGGAATTCACCTGCTTATGAGGTGATTTGCATGACATGGATATTTCTGTGCTGGCACATGTGTGCACACCACACAGCTCTGTTTACTGAATTTAATACCTGCTTACTTTCATGTAAGCAGCATGGTATGATGCCTACATGGAAAATGAGACTGTGTAGGCTCTTTTAAATTCCCCTTATGGATTTTCTCAAAAAATTGCACTATTAATTAAAACACTTTATGAAAAATCCTCAGCATATATAAAGATTGGGTCGTGCTTTTCTAAATCTTCAGAAATTACTAAAGGTACAAAACAGGGATGCTCCATCTCCATTATTATTTGCCTTAGTAACGGAACCTTTTGCAAATGCCTACTTGGAAAATGAGATTGTGTAGGCTCTATTAAATTCCCCCTATGGATTTTCTCAAAAATCCACACTATTAATTAAAACACTTTATGAAAAATCCTCAGCATATATACAGATTGGATCATGCTTTTTTAAATCTTCAGAAATTACTAAAGGTACAAAACAGGGATGATCCCTGTCTCCATTATTATTTGCCTTAGCAAGTGAACCTTTTGCAAATTATATTCAAACGAATAAGAATATTAAGAGTATACAAATTAACAGTAGTCTGGAAATGAAGGCTCAGTTGTTTGCAGAAATTAATTTGTTAACCTTAAAGGATCAAGAAAAAAAAATAGTAACCCGAAGCCACAACAAGGATTATTATTTATATTATTTATGTCTGACCAAACTAATTAAGCACTTTCATTCTTAACACAAACAGAACTTCATCAGAATTAAATAATATCACCAAAATGGCCTTTTTATATAAAAAAATTGAATTAACCACTTATCTAATTAACCTAGAACAATGGGAAAAATCATTACACAGTGCGTAAAAAAATTCAAGCAAAGCCTGTCTCACGCAAAATACAAGCCATAAAACTTTTAAAGCTTTTAAGATATTAAAATGTATTAGCCCTCATAATTAAAACAAATTGAATAGAAGTATATTCATTTAATTTTTTTTCCAGTCATATATGTAAACAAAGATTCTTGTCCAACTATCTCAAGAATGTCAGTGTTGCTTTTGAAAATACTCCAGTTATTCTTAAAAATATATTTAACTATTGATGTTTGTCTGGAATATTTTAACATCATGGCATTCTGACTTTTTTTCTTCTAGAGTTTTTCCTGTTCATCTTTGTTAACCCCCTATTTAGCCCTACCCCCAACAGGGATACATATTTATTTTCACATTCACCCTGAACATATTCATTGATACTTTTAACCAAGGGAAGGGGGTAATTTCTATCTATAAATATTTTAGTAACCTTATTCCATTCTGTTTCCAAGTCAGCCCTATATGAATTCATCCGTGTAATTCTAATATATTATGCTTTGACAAGGGGGAAATTAGGAATAACTTGAGTATTTTCAGAAGCAATCCTGACATTCTTGGAATAGTTGAAAAAGAGCCTTTGTTTACATACAAGACTGGGAAAAACTTTAAAGACTTTTTTTGATAAAGGTAACTTTAACAAGAGAAAGTGTGGTAGGGGAACAGTTTACAGTCCAAAATGTGGAATGTGGAATCAATGTCCTTATATATGTGAAAAGGAGGAATTTGTTTTAAACAATACCCTAGGATCATAGGTGTTTTCTGTAAAAGGTAATTGACTAAATGGGTTGCATACATTGCTTTATGTGAAGGATGTTCAAGTTTTTATGTATGTAAACTACAGAGAACTTTAAGTAGATGTATTCATGAACATCTTTATATTAAGAACAAAAAAGAAAATAATGCCTTATATAAGTATTCAATAGTTTGTTCCTCATTTACTAAGTTTTCTTTTGTTATTATTGACTCAGTCAGCTATAATCCAAGGGATGGGGATGCCGAAGTGTTAAAGGAAAACAAAGAATTAAAATGGCAGTTACAGTTACAAGCAAACTCTTACCCAGGTTTAAATGAATATACTTCTATTCCGTCTGTTTTAATTATGAGAGTGAATGATATTTAATGGGTTGAAAGTTTTAAAAGTTTTATGGTTTGTATTTAATGAAACAGGCTTTGCTTGCATTTTATTGTACACTGTGTAATGATTGTTCCCATTGTTCTAGGTTAATGGATAAGTGGTCAATTAATTGTTTTTGCAGAAAAAGGCCATTTTGGTAATATTGTTTAATTCTGATAAAGTCCTGTTTGTGTGTAAGATGAAAGCGCTTAATCAGTTTGGATATAAATAAATAATATATTTTATTTTATAGAAGAATCCTGGTTTGGGACTTCTGGTTACTAGTTTTTTATTTATTTATTTTTTTTCTTAGTCGTTCAGTGGTAACCACCAAATTTATTTAAGTTATTAACCTTAAAGGATCACACACCTCTCTAAAAACTGTATTAAATTTAATTGAACACTTTCAGAAACTTTCAGGCTTTAAATTTAATGAAAATAAGAGCTAGATATTACTTAGAAATTCTAATAAGAAAGACATTGATATGGATTTTTCTAAATACTTAGCTTCTGACAATAATAAAATACCTAGGGGTTGCATTAACAGATGAACTAGATAAGACAATAAAAATAAACCACTCGAGTATTCTAAATAACAATAAAGCTCTCATTCAAAAATTGAATAAATACTTTTTTTTTTACAATGGAGGACAGGCACTACATAAATAAAAGTTTTCCAAAAATATTATACTTCATGCAAGATTTTTCTCTACCTCCTCCTAAAGCTTACATAAAATAATTTAATAAACTAATGCCAAACTTCTTATGGTATCCCAATAAACCAGAATAACTCTGAATCATCACTTAAATGACTAGGAAGTAGGAGGAATCAGTCTTCCAGATACAGAAATATATGCACTGTCATCTAGTTTAAAACCAATATAATTATGTGTAAATAATGCTTATTCTGTCAGATGGAAACACATACATGAAAAGATATGGCTAAAATAATGTCTTACATTGCCATCAGAATATACTGAGTTAATTTCAAATAATTTTCTTTGGATGATGAGAGAACATTTTATGGAAAACAAACAAAAGCATATAAGTTTTAAATTCATAAAAACATATTAAAATTATATAAAACCCTTATGAATAGGAATCCCAACATAAAAGCTTGGTCATTCTTGCTATATCATATTGCATGCACTCAAAATAACATAAAAAACTTTTGATATAGATATAATTGTTTTGATTGCACTCTACCAGTATATCACTTACCATTCAGTTTCACAATATATTGGCATTGCCATTTGCTGCTCAGCTTTTTTCTTCTGATTTTAAGTTTTTTTCCCATTGGTATGAGTATTGCAAAGTGTTAGCCATTTATAGAATGGTTTACAACATCTGACATCATATTCCATTTGATTTTCTTTCATCATGCCTTATTTCTTTAAGAAAGTTTTATGGAAGTACAGCCATTTTCCAACATAGTGGCTTGTCTTTGGATCGGTATTGCACAATATTTATGCATCACTACCTATGCCTTTAAAAACTTTTGTGTTAAACTCTGGGTTACATTTTCTTAATGTTTAACATAATGTAACAATGTTTTCATGTATTACAGTAATACTTTCAATTAAATTTTAGGAAAAGTAGTTTGGTTTCTAAAAAAAAAAGTCTTTCAGCTTTTCCCGGTTAGGAGTCGCCACAGAGGAACTCCCGTCTGCTAATGATTGGCAGTGGATTTTTATAGTGCCGAGTTGCCAGCCTGATGCCCAACCTTCAAAGAAGGCACACCCATTCACGCATGCACCTACCTGCATATCTTTAACGTCATTCGCCCATGGGAAGGACATGCAGACTGCACACAGAAGGCGCTCCAGCCGAGAATTGAATGGAAGAACCTCTTGCGTTGAGGCGATAATACTAACCGCTGCACCACCGTGGCCTGTAGTTTGGTTTCTATGTTTCACAATTGATTACCATTTTACAGTATGTTAATTATAATTTAATAATGTATTACTCTGTGTGTGTGTGTGTGTGTGTGTGTGTGTGTGTGTGTGTGTGTGTGTGTGTGTGTGTGTGTGTGTGTGTGTGTGTGTGTGTGTGTGTGTGTGTGTGTGCTTGTGCGTGTGTGTGTGTGTGTGTGTGTGTGTGTGTGTGTGTGTGTGTGTGTGTGTGCACATGTGTACATGTTGTAATGCTTATATCTGTGTTTAGCTATTTTTTGATTATGTAGACACTGGAAAGTCTGTTGAATCTAACAAAACAACTTAAATAAGAAAGACTAAAATCTGTGTATATGTCCCTTGATAATTATGCATTTCTCTCAGAATAATGTATATGTTTTATGATTATGGTAAGGGGATATATGTGTATCTGATGTGCTGCTTGTATTTCTCATTGATTGTTTCCTTTTCAGTCTTCTGTTTGCTTATTTCTGTCATTAGCAGAATCTAGCCCCATCCCTGAGCCTCTGTAAAGTGTTTTTTTTTCTGATTCTTTGCTCTATATCATGTTTTTACCAGCTAGATGTGGTCTGCTGCTTTATATCAGCAACATCTTAAAATATATTATTACTTATACATCAGGGTAGCCCCCCCCCAAGTACTTCAAGACAGCTTTGCAACATGATGGGAAAATATGCATTTAAAAGAAGGGAATGTAGCTGGAAAAGTGTATGGTAATACTGAAAAGGAAAAAGAAATAATGCCTCTGGGACTGATAAGTTTCACAGTTCTGTAAGATGTAAATATATTTGTATCATCTGATATTGAATATATAGTTATGCATCATGGAAAATATTTCAAATTCCAGTATACTGCAAAGACTACAATGTGAAGTGATGCCTAGGCATTTCTTTTACACAACTATGGTAGTTTATGCTGTTTTTTGACCACATGACCACCTACAGTACAGGAAAATTAAATTATGATCTTTAACGTCTAAGACACCATTAGGAAAATGTTGCTATTGCTGAATATTCCTGACATAGAATACACACTGGAGTCCAGTTAATGTCTAAGAATGTAATTATGTGTCTGCCTACATCATGTTTCATCAGTTATAATAAAATTATCACAGAAGAAAGTGAGGTAGACAGCTACATATTGAATATTTATGGTCTGAGGAATGTGGGAAATGTGACTTAACTATCAGACCTACTATCACCCTTGAAGGATTTAATGTTGTAAATTTGACAAATCTGTGTAATTGCATAAGTGGATATGCACATGTTTGTTGTGTGTGTGTGTGTGTGTGTGTGTGTGTGTGTGTGTGTGTGTGTGTGTGTGTGTGTGTGTGTGTGTGTGTGTGTGTGTGGATTGTTGACTACACTAGGACACTAGGACTGGACAATCAGGACCAGAGTCAGAGGGTGCTAACAGCAGCAAACATAATGCCGGATGTGTCTAAGGGGACAGACATAGAAGAAAAGAGCTAATGCTGCCAATCTACATAACCTTAATCAGGCCACATTTTAAATACTCTGTGCAGCTCTGGATGCCATGCAATGAAATGAACATCAGCTGATTAAAGGAATCCAAAGCAAAGCTACTAGAATGGCCTGTGGGATGGAGAAGAAGGGATATGACCAATAAAAGAGCCAGAGGTCTTCTCGTGTCATTCTAAAGGGGGCAGGAGGGACAAAATACACCTGCACAAAATCATGCCAGGGAGATTTGAAAGGTCATATTGAATAAGAAGAAAAGAGGAGAAGTAGTGGACACAGTGGGTAGATTGCAAGGGAGTACCTGCCTCTTCATAGAGAGAGGTGTAGACCAATTGAATGGACTCCAGGAAAGAGTTATCGTGAATTCCATCAAGATGGCAAGAAACATTTGCCAGGGGGCACAAAGTAAAGCAGGGATGGAGGGATGTTAAATACACTTAAAGGAAATAGTAGCTAGGGATATAGTCTCCTTTTTCCATTAAGCAAATACACTGCAATGTAATGCAAATGACAAAGTCACCTTTGCAGTCTGCCTATGCAGTAATTTATGTGGCAAAGGTTTTTCATTTGGATAAGTTTGTGGTGACAGTTCTCTTATGGGTTCATCCATGTACACTTTACTTCAGATCCTGATTCAGCTGCAAAACCCAAAGGATACAGTTAAAGTGGAACAAGACTTGAAAAAAAATAAATGGATATTTGATAAACTACTGAAGATTTCAGCAAATAATGTTTTAATCACTTCCACCAAAAGCCCAGTAAGACATGGATATGATATCTTGTTGAAATGAAAGAGTTTGCTGTGGCATATGAATTTGGATTAGGTTTGTATATTTATGGGTATTCTTCACAACTGAGTTGGCCAAAGGAAATTACATTCTGATTAAAATGTAAGCTTTCCAAAGTCAGCTGAAATTTTTATAAGCATGCCGGCAGTAGAGAGAAATGTAGAACAGTTAAGGAAGTATGTGACGCTGGTTAGTGCTGTACTAAAAGCCAAATTACAAGTACATGCTGTACACAATAAAAGTATTTATCTCTGATGTAAGAGTAAAAAGATAGGGAATGGAGTTAGTCTTTGTATAGTATTGTAACTTTTACTATTCGATACTCCGTTCTTTCTGCTCTATGAATACATTACCCAGGTAGTATGATGCTGTCATCTTTGTCAGGTTACCTCAACCAGAACTTTGAGAATGACAGCTGACAGAATGTTTGGTGGGTAGAGGGAAACCCGACCATGGGAAGGGCTTGAGCTTTACTTATTACCCTGCTGATATATTCCCATCCAAATAGGGTATATACAAAATGATTGGAGGGCTGCAACAGTCATCCCCCTTCACAAAGGTGGGGTATCAACTGATCCAGGCAACTATAGCCCTATAAGCCAGATCAGTCACATCTTCAAAGTTATGGAAAGGATCATTGTGGAATTAATAAACAGGGACAAAGGCAACCTGCAATCTAGCAACCCAAGACAGTTCAGTTTTTTCAAAGGCAGATCCTGCCTACTCAACCTGATTGACTTCTTCAAGAAGGTTTCCAAAGCAATAGATGAAGGAAAAATCTCTACACTTCATATTTGGACATGGCAAAGGCATTTGACACCATCACCCATTCAGACATCGTTAATAAACTCAAACAGATAATATGAATTGCTATGTTACTGTGTAACACATTGGGTAGGAAACTGGCTCACAAATATAACCCAAAACATTAGGGTGGATGGATATACTGGCACCAAGATATATGTCACTAGCAGAGTACCCCAGCACTCTGGCCTCAGTCTACTCCTTTATGGCATCTACCTCTCAGAAGTCAAAGCAAATATTGAGCGCTTACAGCTGACAAAGTTTGCTGACAACTGCAAATTCAGTACAATAATAAATTCTCCAGAATACATCAAGATCCTTCAAGAAGGTCTGTCACAAACAAATTGCTAGTGTCAAAATCACAGCCTTAAACTAAATTGCAAAAGATACATAATTGTATCCTACAGCAAGCATGATGCCTTCTGCATCTACCAGATCGACACCTCCCCCCCCAAATTCACCAGCTAGTGAGAAACCTGTGAGTATGTGTAGACAATGCTGTCATTTGAGCACCATGTGTCAATTATTGTTAGGAAGTCTTCTTTAAAGCACAGCTTATTAGTAAGGATATGGCAACCAAATCTCAGGGAGATCTTTACGTTGCATATAGAGCCTTTACTGACCCCATCTTTTCATACATTCTACACATTTATAAGTCCATCGGTGGCAGAAACACCAACTCCAGAGACCTCAGTCTCTACTGCACTTTAAATAGAACATATTGCATGGATATATATATCTATATATATATATATATATATATATATATATATATATATATATATATATATATATATATACATATACATATATATATCACAGAGAATACCACTTCTCTGGAACTGCCTTCCTCTCCTTGTGAAGTGCATCTCTTATTATAAGCTCAACCTGGATGCTTGGATGGTAAACTGTACCTTCATCCCTGGCTTGGCACCCTTCTGTCTTATGAACAGAGTGATCATATAAATATCTGCTCCAGGATTATGGTTATTCATACCTATTCATTGGTTTGCAGTGGTGTGGTTATTGAATTCCTGTAGCATGTAAGCAGTTGTCACTAAAGAAAGGTGTACTCTCAGCAGCTACATTGTAGACATTTAGAGTTTCATATCACAATAGTTTTATTTATTTACTTTTTGTTAGATTAGTTAGTCAGGGAGAGCAAGCAATGATGTCAGCAGATGATTATCGCAAGCTGACAAGGAACCAGTTGGCTAAGATGTGCCAAGCCAAAGGACTACTGCATGGAAACCTGACTAAAGCTGACATGATTGCAGCCTTAGTCACAGCTGCCTCATAGACCAGCAACCAGGAAGACAGCCAGGCTGGCACTGGGGACATACAGCTCTCAAAAACAGGACAGTTCAACTATTCCTCAGAGGACTTAAAAATCTGTCTGGGGTTAAAGAGACTTGAACTGGAGTCCAAACATTTGGAATTAGAATCAGCAGAGAGAGTGTGGCATTTGGAGGTTGAAGTAGAATCAGCAGAGAGATTGTGACATTTGGAAGCAAAAGAAAGTGAAAAGCAGAGGCAACATGAAAAGGAAATTCTGACTCTTCGTTAGGGTCATGGAGGTAATGGGGAAGGTAGTAACTGTACCCCAGAAGCAATCAACATCAGTAAAGTTCTTCCTCAGTACTAAGAAGGTGACAATTTTGATAGTTTCATTCATATATTTGATTGAGTATGCAAACAGTATAATGCTGACCGAGGTCTTTGGGTACAGTCCCTCACCCCATTACTCCATGGTAAAGCTGCAACTGTTGTTTATAAATTGTCTTATACTGATTGTTTATATTATGACAAAGTGAAGCACCATCTATTACAATGTTTTAAGTTAACACCTAAAGCTTACAGAAAAAGTTTTGTGTCCATAGATACAAGGAAGAAAGGAAGATTAAAGTGTGTGTAATTATATTACTGAGTTAAGCACTTATTTTCATAGGTGGGTGAGTGGGTGTCAGGTCACCACTTTTCAAGGGCCAGCAGACATTTTGGTGAGGGAACAAGCCCTTAACACCTTGTGTGAGGACATGAGAATCTGGTTGACAGACAGGGAATGCAACACTGCAGATCAATTGGGGAAAAAGGAGATATATACCTAGCAAGCAGGACATCACTGCACAGGAAAGCAATACCCAGTGCTGCACATGGATATAAGGGAAATCATGGTGGGAAGCCTAAACTACCCCAATAGATTCCACCAGTAACAGGGGAAGCCACTAGTTCATGTACATGTCCAGGATCAAGGGTTGAATGTTTTAAATGTAACCAGTGGGGCCATGTAACATATAGATGCTCACAAAGGCAAGATGGGGAACAAAAGGTGGGGGAGACAGCAAGTGGAAATAACAAAATGTCAGTGATAAACTGTCTGGAGACAACAGGGGTACCAAACTACCAGCAGAGGTTATATCCTATCTTGGTGGATGGAAAACAGGCCACTGCCAAGAGAGGCACAGCCTCTGATATAACCATTGTGAAGCCTGCAAAACTTAATGAAGAATAGTACTCGCTTGGGCAGTCCACTCCAGTCAGAGTTTTAGGAGGTATCCCATTCCAAATGCCTTTGGCCAGGGTTCATCTGGACTGGGAGGGTGGAAAATAATGCAAGCAACTAGATAGGAGTGTTTGAGGATATCCCTGCAGATGTCTTGATAGGGAATGATTTTGAGGATGTGAGGATATCCCTGCTGATGTATTGTTAGGGAATGATTTTGATAATGCACTACCTTGTGTGCATGCAGTGACATGTGGTCATGCTTGTAGACAGGCCTGTGGGTCTGGTAGCCTGGTGGAGACCTAGACAGACTGGACACCTGAAGCCAGACTGGTGCTGTGGCTACTTTAAGAATGGAGCTACCCTGTAGCAGTGAGACTGAAGGTAAGCCATAGCTGCTGGTGTGTTCTGAGGTTCCCTTGGACAGAGTGACTGCAAGGGCAGAGGTGAGTACTAGTACCCAGACTGACAATGAGGCAATGCTGTCAGAGGATACCAGACTTCCTGTGGCAGGGGAACTGGGAAGAGTTACAGAGAGAGAGAGATTTGCAACAGTCTCAGGTGTCAGACCCTACATTGCAAGGCCTGAGGTAGGTAGCTAGTGAGGCACCTGCTTCTCAAGGAATAGGGGACTCCATATACTGGAACAAATGGTTACTGTATAGAGAGTGGACCGCTGAAGGAGTAAGATGATGTAATACAGCAGTTGGTAGTGCCCAGAACCTACTATCTGACACATATCTATAGCCTATGACATTCCCTTTGCAGGCCATATGGGCATAAAGCCTATCAGGAGATGTATTATACAGAACTTTTATTGGCCTGAGATTGCCAGGAATGTAACAGGGTACTGTAGGACCTGTGAGCAGTGCCACAAATATAGGCAAGACAGCATACAAGGTCAAAGATCATTTGATGCCTTTGCCTGTGATTGTGCAGCCATTTCAGAGGGTAGTTATGGATATTGTGAGACTTCTGAGTACTCCAAGTTCCTCAAGGAAGAAGTATATTCTAGTGCTCCCAGATACTTTGAGCTGGTGACTCTGTCCTCCATCGAGGCAGAGAAGATGGCAAATACTTTGCTATAGATTTTCAGCAGGGTATGTTTCCCAAGAGAAAAACTGACTGACAGAGATACCAATTTCATGTCAGACCTGCTGGCTTATCTGTGGGAGTGCTGTGAGGTGAAGCACCTAAAGACAACCCCCTAGCACCCACAGACTAATGGTTTTGTGGAGAGGTTAAACTCTACATTAAAGACCATGTAACAGGCATTTGCAGACCAGTTTAACAGGAAGTGGGACAAATATTTGCCCCATCTACTGTTGTCATACAGGAAGGAGGAATCCACAGGTTTTACACCTTTTGAGTTGCTGTATGGGCATAGAGTGAGAGAACCTCTAGATTTGTTTCATGATGAATGGGAGGGTGAGTGTGAATCCCACAAGCAGTTGGTTGTGGCATAGGGAGCTCATGGGCTTGGCCCAGGAGAACCTGACAGGAGCCCAACTGCAGAAAATGTGTGGTATGACAGGAATGCTCAAGCCAGAGATTAAGCTGTAGAGCAGCAGGTTATTGTTCTTATTTGTGTCAGGCACAATAAGCTGCAGGCAGATTGGAAGGGACCTTTTAAGGTGGTAAGGAAGGCCAATCATGTTAACAACATGGTAGAACTGCTGGGCAGGAGGCAGGTGCACAAATTGTACCATGTCAACATGATGAAGCCTTACTATGACAGAGAGGCCCTTGTGTTGAGTATTTGCAATGGATGGCAGGAAGAATCTGAGGGGGATCTAGTGACTGATCTCCTCAGTGAGGCTCTGACTGACATCTCAGTGGAAGGGGTAACATTGTCCCAGTGGCTATTCTGTACCCAGGTTCAAGAAATATGAGCAGTGTTTCAGGACTTTGGGGACAGGTTCAATGGGAAACCAGGGTGCACCTACCTGGTGCAGCACCATGTGGATCCAGTGCCCCAAAGACCTATACAGCATACTGCTGACAGGGTGCCTGAGTGAGTCAGACAAACTTTGAGGGAGGAGATACAGGAGGAGATGGGATGGGTAGTAATTCAGGAGTCCAGACATCCCTGGGCCTCCCCAGTGGTGTTGCTACCATAGAAAGATGGCAGCATCAAGTTCTCTGTGGACTACAGAAAACTACATAGTCACTGTGTCAGAAGTGTAACCCATGCCTAGGACAGATGAAGCCCTAGAGCAGCTGGGTGGGGCTAAGTTCATAGGTTCATAGGTTCATAGGTTCATAGGTTCATACTAGGCTATCTGCCCAAGGGCATTTATAAGCCTAGCCCATAGTTATTTGGCTTTCGCCACCCCTTTAGTTTGAATAAAACTATGCCTATTATTTTGCTGTGCCTCTGTCAAGCAGTGACACTGAAGTAATCCCTGGGGTATATCTGCGATCCCCCATCCATTGGTCAAGATTCCTCTTGAACAAGGCCAGCGAGGTGCTCTGCCTCACATGTACCGGGATTTTGTTCCACAGCATAGGGAGTCTCTGGGTGATGAATCTGTCCCTCCAGCACGTTCTATTAATAACCGTGTCAAGGTTTAAGTCTCCCGCCTTGTGGTTCTGAGGGATCTAGATTTTTTGAGGTGAAGCATATTCATCAAATCAGGGTTTGACATGGCCTTATATGTCAGGCACAGGTCACCTCTGAGCAAGCGGTATGAGACTGAATAGAGCTGGAGTTCTTTCAGTCGGGCAGCATAAGACATATTTTTGAGACCCTTTATCCTTTTGGTGAGGAACTTTTGGGGCCTTTCCAGCTGCTGCAGGTGTCGGGTCAGATACATTCCGAATGGGGCATTGTACTCAATCATAGGTCTAATGAGTGATGAGTACAGGGGGACGATGACTGACCTCCCTTGAGCTAGATGTGAATCCCTTCATGATCAGGTGGGCAATGTAGAAGGTTTTCCTAACTACTTTAGCAACATGAGTGTCAAACGAAAGGCTACTGTCAACCTGGGTCCCCAGATCTCTGATGACTTCTTCTGTGCTCAGTGGATTGCAACCTATATGGTAGCTAGGGGTAACCTTGTTTTTCCCGAAGGGTATGACTATGCATTTCTTGGCATTTAACTTTAGGCCATGGCTCTGGCACCAGTTATCCGTTTCTGTGAGGCCCTTCTGAAGGATATCTGTGTCAGATGTGTTTTCGACTATGGCCAGTTTGCAGTCATCTGCAAACTTTGTCAGCCATAACCCTCCTGTGTTTGCTTGTACTTCAGAAAAGTAGATGCCGAACAAGAGTGGACCCAGGACTGAGCCCTGTGGGACACCACTTGTGACAGGCTTTGAGTCTGACATGGCTCCAGCAACTCTGACCCTGTGGGTTCTGTCACTTAGCCAGTTTGCAACCCATCTTGTGATGTATGGGTTTACATTCAAGCTGATGAGTTTTTCGATGATACCTGAGTGGGGTATTGTGTCGAAGGCCTTTGCCAGGTCAAGGTAGGCTGTATGTACTGCCTTTCCCTCATCAATGGCCTTGGTGACTGTCTCGAAAAAGTCAACCAAGTTTAAAAGGCATGATCTGCCTTTGACAAAGCCAAGCTGGGTTGGATCCAAAGTCTGCAAGTTCCCTATGTCTTTATTTATGAGTTCCATTATGATCCTCTCCATGGCTTTGCAGATAAGGCTTGTCAAGCTAATGGGACGGTAATTTCCAGGGTCGGTGGAGGCACCGCCCTTGTGAAGTGGGACCACAGTCGCCGTGCGCCACTCCTTGGGTACGTATCCTGAGGTGAGGCTAAGATTAAACAGCTGTCCTAACTGCGTAGAGGTGGTTACTGACTTGAAACTGTAGTGTTATTGGCCACTAGGGGTCATTTCCATAACTCCTTCATCTTCCTCTCTTAAAACCTAGTTGCCTCGTGGTTTGGGCGTCTTTTCAGGCTTGTTGGCTGTTGGTGAAGCACCCTCCAAGAGGAAAAAACGCTGAGAGAAGAAGGGAGCCACTTTTGAGATTTTAAGTATTTTTTCTCTGTTTATTTGCTAAGTTTTTCTGCATAGCTGCATAGCTTGAGCATTTTCTGGCTTGTTAAACTTGATTTCTGTATTAGTAGCTGTATTTAGAGCACAACCAAAAGCTGTTTGCTGAATTTCCTGTTTGCACTTAATTTTAAATCGTTTTTTTTCTTAAAACTTGCATATTTTCTGTCCTTAACCTAGCACTCTTGTGTGGGGTCATTTACTGCACTGTTATAGCTTGATATTACTTATGAACCTCTGCTATCTCTGTAAAAAACAAAAACAAAAAAAAAATCTTGCTTTTTTCCCACTTTTCTGAGAGTTAAAAAGTTCAGTTACAGGCTTGCTGTTCCTGAACTGTTTGAAAGTTCTGTGAGGCCATTTTGCTTGGGCTGAAGGAGGTCTCTCTGTTGATCAGTGGCAGTGACTAACATTGAGCAGCTTCCCTGCCCCCCGTAGAGGTGGTTACTGACTTGAAACTGTAGTTTTATTGGCCACTCGGGGTCATTTCCATAACTCCTTCATCTTCCTCTCTTAAAACCTAGTTGCCTCGTGGTTTGGGCGTCTTTTCAGGCTTGTTGGCTGTTGGTGAAGCACCCTCCAAGAGGAAAAACGCCGAGAGAAGAAGGAGCCACTTTTGAGATTTTAAGTATTTTCTCTGTTTATTTGCTAAGTTTTTCTGCATAGCTGCCTAGCTTGAGCATTTTCTGGCTTGTTAAACTTGATTTCTGTATTAGTAGCTGTATTTAGAGCACGTACCAGAGCTGTTTGCTGAATTTCCTGTTTGCACTTAATTTTAAATCGTTTTTCTTAAATTGCATATTTTCTGTCCTTGACCTAGCACTCTTGTGTGGGGTCATTTACTGCACTGTTATAACTTGATATTACTTGTGAACCTCTGCTATCTCTGTAAAAAACAAAAACAAAAAAAAAATCTTGCTTTTTCCCACTTTTCTGAGAGTTAAAAAAGTTCAGTTACAGGCTTGCTGTTCCTGAACTGTTTGAAAGTTTCTGTGAGGCCATTTTTGCTTGGGCTGAAGGAGGGTCTCTCTGTTGATCAGTGGCAGTGACTAACATTGAGCAGCTTCCCTGCCCCCCGTACTCTACGGGGGGCAGGGAAGCTGCTCAATGTTAGTCACTGCCACTGATCAACAGAGAGACCCTCCTTCAGCCCAAGCAAAAATGGCCTCACAGAAACTTTCAAACAGTTCAGGAACAGCAAGCCTGTAACTGAACTTTTTTAACTCTCAGAAAAGTGGGAAAAAAGCAAGATTTATTTATTAGATTTAAAACTACAGTTTCAAGTCAGTAACCACCTCTACGGGGGGCAGGGAAGCTGCTCAATGTTAGTCACTGCCACTGATCAACAGAGAGACCCTCCTTCAGCCCAAGCAAAAATGGCCTCACAGAAACTTTCAAACAGTTCAGGAACAGCAAGCCTGTAACTGAACTTTTTTAACTCTCAGAAAAGTGGGAAAAAAGCAAGATTATTTTTTTTGTTTTTGTTTTTTACAGAAATAGCAGAGGTTCACAAGTAATATCAAGTTATAACAGTGCAGTAAATGACCCCACACAAGAGTGCTAGGTCAAGGACAGAAAATATGCAAGTTTTAAGAAAAACGATTTAAAATTAAGTGCAAACAGGAAATTCAGCAAACAGCTTTTGGTTGTGCTCTAAATACAGCTACTAATACAGAAATCAAGTTTAACAAGCCAGAAAATGTTCAAGCTAGGCAGCTATGCAGAAAAACTTAGCAAATAAACAGAGAAAAAATACTTAAAATCTCAAAAGTGGCTCCCTTCTTCTCTCAGCGTTTTTTCCTCTTGGAGGGTGCTTCACCAACAGCCAACAAGCCTGAAAAGACGCCCAAACCACAAGGCAACTAGGTTTTAAGAGAGGAAGATGAAAGAGTTATGGAAATGACCCCTAGTGGCCAATAAAACTACAGTTTCAAGTCAGTAACCACCTCTACGGGGGGCAGGAAGCTGCTCAATGTTAGTCACTGCCACTGATCAACAGAGAGACCCTCCTTCAGCCCAAGCAAAAATGGCCTCACAGAAACTTTCAAACAGTTCAGGAACAGCAAGCCTGTAACTGAACTTTTAACTCTCAGAAAAGTGGGAAAAAGCAAGATTTTTTTTGTTTTGTTTTTGTTTTTTACAGAGATAGCAGAGGTTCACAAGTAATATCAAGTTATAACAGTGCAGTAAATGACCCCACACAAGAGTGCTAGGTCAAGGACAGAAAATATGCAAGTTTTAAGAAAAAAACGATTTAAAATTAAGTGCAAACAGGAAATTCAGCAAACAGCTTTTGGTTGTGCTCTAAATACAGCTACTAATACAGAAATCAAGTTTAACAAGCCAGAGAATGCTCAAGCTAGGCAGCTATGCAGAAAAACTTAGCAAATAAACAGAGAAAAAATACTTAAAATCTCAAAAGTGGCTCCCTTCTTCTCTCAGCGTTTTTTCCTCTTGGAGGGTGCTTCACCAACAGCCAACAAGCCTGAAAAGACACCCAAACCACGAGGCAACTAGGTTTTAAGAGAGGAAGATGAAGGAGTTATGGAAATGACCCCTAGTGGCCAATAAAACTACAGTTTCAAGTCAGTAACCACCTCTACGGTGGGCAGGGAAGCTGCTCAATATTAGTCACTGCCACTGATCAACAGAGAGACCCTCCTTCAGCCCAAGCAAAAATGGCCTCACAGAAACTTTCAAACAGTTCAGGAACAGCAAGCCTGTAACTGAACTTTTTTAACTCTCAGAAAAGTGGGAAAAAAGCAAGATTTTTTTTTTGTTTTTGTTTTTTACAGTATCTGACTACCATTGATCTTACCAAGGGCTACTAGCAGGTGCCCTTGACTCCAAGTACTAGAGAGAGAGATAAGCCTTTGTGACTCCTTTTGGCTTGTATGAGATCATGAAAGCGTCCTTTAGGATGACAAATGCCCCAGTGACTTTCCAGATGCTAGTAGATCATATCCTAACAGGAGCAGGACCTGATGCCCTTGCTTATCTGGATGATATTGTATCTAAAGCCATTCCTAGCAAGAGCACAGTGGGCATGTCAGAGAGGTGCTGGGCCAACTGCCGAGGGCAGGGTTGACCATTAAGCTCAGTAAGTGTTAGATGGGTATGGCAGAGGTCTTCTACCTGGAACATGGAGTGGGAAGTGGGAAGATCAAGCATGGCCTGCCCCTGTTACCAAAAAGCAGGTGAGGGCATTCTTAGGGACAGCAGGGTACTATAGAAAGCTTGTTCCAAATTATAGTGGTATAGCTGCTCCCCTCTCAGTCCTGACAAGGGTAAAATTGGCCAGATAAGGTAGTGTGGCCCCAGCATGGGAGCAGGCAATCCATAAGCTTAAAGGAGCTTTGGGAGGACCCACTGAGGTAGCCAGTCCAGATTACAGCAAAGAATTTCTTGTGCAGGTGGATGTTTCAAATCATGGGGTGGGGGCTGTACTTTAGCCAGGTTTCCTCAGAGGGAGAAGAGCACCTAGTGGTGCATCTCAGCTGTTGACTGCAACCAAGGGAGGAATGTTATGCAGCTGCAGAAAAGCAATGACTAGCCATAGTATGGGCACAGGAGAAACATCAGCCTTATCTATATAGAAGGCAATTCACTGTAGTTATAGACCACAATTCCTTAACATGGCTATATAGAGCCAGCCAGCAAAATGCCAAGTTATTAAGGTCAAGCTTAGGATTGCAGGGACATGGCATGACAGTACAGCACTGTAGTGGGGTCGGTCAACAATGCCAATGCAGATGGGCTCTCAAGACAGGAAATGGGGTAACATATTTCCAGATAGGCTTACTTCTCCCAAGCCATGTTTTTCAAGGGTCACTTGAAAAACTTGCTTGCGTCTTTGAGGGGGGTAGAGATGTGATGATATGGGCAAGTGCCAGCATAGCCAGCTGGAGCTTTGTACAGAATGGCATGTCCTTTGAATATCACATTAATGTATACAAGATACTCATTTTACAAATGTATTACAACTGTATATAAAACTGATTTCTAGAGATGTTTGTGCTGAAAATGTATTGGCAATGTTTGCTTATGTTAAAATGTATCAACAGTGCACCCTGCTGAAATGAAAAGAAATGCACATGTATTACCACAATTAAATGCATATGTTTTAATAGAAGACACTGGACAGCAAAGGTTAACTTTAAGAAAAATAAGGGAAATGTAAATAAGCTAATAAACCATTAAAATGGCACCCACAGTGCTGAATAGGACTGGAGACGTTACTTCTGGGAGAAGCCTTTGCTCATTAGTTGAGTAAAAGAGGGAAAGCTCCAGGGGAATGCAATAAACATTTAGATGTATATTTTAGCCATCTATACTAAATTCCTGTCTCAGTTTCAAAGAGGAATATTTTGAGAAGCTAGAGTCAGGTGACCATATTAGGTCATTCTGCCAGCCCTCTTGAAAATTATATTTTAGACATTAAAAAGAAAAATCTCAGAGTATTGAGTATTCTGTTTGGGAAACCTGACTAGAAAGACCCTCACCCACAGCATCTTGCCTTGCGGTAGTAAGTAACTTAACAAGGGAATGGTAATTTTCTTAGATTCAGTCAGGAATATACTGAAGCTTAGTTCAGAGAGTGTTTTTCTTTGTATAAGTCTGTCCATTAATGTTAATTTCAATATTTTCTGTAATTTGAACTCTGGTTTACTGTAAAAATATATTCAGTATTTTCATGTTCTTTTATTATTTATTATTAAATATTTTTAAAACTGTTATTGTGGCTGTCCTTAGAAAAAGTATGTAAACTTTGAAAGTACTTATATGTCTTTGGTGACACTGAGTGGGCCACTCTAGAAGCCATAACTGCCTTGGTGAACTATACTACAATTTGTATTAGTATTAATATTATACAGTATAATTGGCCACCCTTTGTTAAGGGACTTAGAATAGTTGATTGTGGAGTGTCTGGCAGCAGTGATAACTACTTTATATTCTGGGCAGAAGGGGACACAGCAGGTTAATCAGTGCCAGCCACTCCCAGATGTGGGTTTGTGCAAAATTAAATCTCTTAGTGTACGTGTGTGTGTGTGTGTGTGTGTGTGTGTGTGTGTGTGTGTGTGTGTGTGTGTGTGTGTGTGTGATCTATCTGGGGCAGGGACACAAAGCACTGGGTTTACAGCTATACCAGTGGAGAATCTTAAAAGGGGACCTTGAGGGAGACATAGAGACATTCAGACACCGGGCTGAGTGTGTTCCCTGTGTGCTCTTAAGAGAAATTGTACTTGATGCAGATAGGTCTGCATCTGTAAATACTGAGTGTATCCATTTGTATTCAAAGTGCATGTCCCTCTTCAGTGTCAGTGATGAGGATCCAAAATCAAAATAGCCAGCACCAAGGTGTAAAAAAGTGTAACTTTTATTATAAAGTTATCACAAACAGACCGGTTTCAACATTAGTTTCAAGCCTTCCTCAGTGTAACCATAGAAATAACAAGGCACTCCTTTTATACACACACCCATATAGAAACAAGAAAATCATTGGCTGTTCACAAGAATTCATTTAATCCTGGAGGAATTGAACCCCCCAACTTAATAATCCATCTTTTTTATTTATTGTTCAATATGTTGTGCCAGACACTCTTATTTGTTCTGTCTCCCTTAATAATGTCAATGACCGTAAAACTAAAAGTTGTAGAGGGATGTTTGACAACATGCTTATATAATGCATTTGTCTGCTTTTTAAGTTTTATGTCACTCATGTCTTTACTGATCCTAAATTTAACAGGTCTGGATGTTTGGCCCACAGAGAAAGCCGAGCATGTACAAGTGGAAAGATATATAACCCAATCTGATGAACAGTTGGGAAAAAAATTATATCATATACTTGACTGGTATTGCGACTGCTAAAAGTTTTTGTTTGGTTAAATCTATTGCAATGAACACAATGACCGCAACTGAAACATCCCTTCAGTGTATTACCCGAAAGTGTAGATTGTTGAAATGGAACAGCTACCTGGATACCCACCTTGTAGTGATTAAAGTGGGACGCCAGGGTCCTACGTCTTATAAAGCCAAATCAGCACGGTCATCAATCAGAGTCCGAATTTTCTCATCAGCCAACAGGATGTTCCAATTTTCCTATACCACCTCACAAAAATACTGGTATTACATCCATATGTAGTGATCATTCTGATAGGGGCTGACTCATTTGTGGATTTATGTTGATATTGTAACAGCTCCTGTCTGGCCATACCACTAACCTCCCTGCAAGCCATAGTGATTATCCCAGGTTTGTATCCACATTCCTTAAACCTCCTGACCATATCAACTTTATAATAATTATGTTTGTCACAACCAGAACAAATGCGCTTCACACTCATGAATTGAGATTTTGGTATATTACGAATGACATGTTGCGGATGATGACTGGTCGCATGTAAAAGTGAATTATATTCAGGGAATTTATGAAACACCTGTGTGTCCAAAGTGCCATCCACATTCTTGGTAACTAGGACATCCAAAAAGATAATGTGGTTCAGATCTTGTGTACAGGTGAACTCAATACCCCATTTATTCCCATTGAGGAAGTCAACAAATTCCCGTAAATATTCCAAATCAGCCTTCCATATAAGCCAACAGTCATCCAAATATCGACACCAGATGTCCATTTCTGGCAAATACAGATTGTGTAGGGGATCATATATAAAGTGTTCTTCTATATAAGTCATAAATAAATCAGTGTAAATGGGGGCGAAGGATGCCCCCATCGCTGTCCCCTTAGTTTACAGAAAGCATTTGTCCTGATAGTAAAAAACATTTTTGGTCAAGACATGTTCTGTCATGAGTATTAACAAAGTATTAAATCCTGGGGGATATAATTCGGCAACTCCCAACCAATACTCAATGGCTAAAAGGCCAGCCCAATGGGGAATATTGGTATATAGGGAGGCCACATCCAGTGTACAAAGGAACCAATGTGATTCTTCCTGAGCATCGGATAGTATTTGTACAAATTCACTGGTATCACGTATTCTAGATCTCACTAGAGGCAGCAGAGGTTTCAAGTACTGAGTCAAAAAACAACCAGTGGTTCAGTCAGCGATCCCCTACCAGAAACAATCGGTCTACCTGGAGGCTTGGTTAAAGATTTGTGAATTTTAGGTAACAAAAATGTTGCCTTTTGGGATATTTTATCATGAGATGTTTCACAGTGTTGTTGGATATAATCCCTTCATCCACAGCATTTTGAATGAACTCATCTAGCTGGTGTTTAAATGTATTGGTGGGGTCCAGTGGCATAGACATATAATATAAATGGTTGTTGAGTTGTCGTAAAGTCTCATTATTATATGTATCAAAGTCCATGACCACAGTGGCTCCCCCCTTGTCTGCAGTTACAATGACTATGTTGGTATTAGACTTAAGTTCCATCAGTGCCCTTTGTTGAATCTTTGAGAGGTTATGAGGTTTGTTCTGTATTTCACCATGATAAGTATGCAGATCCTTGAGAGCATTATGTAAAAATAATTGTACAACAGGATGCATGGGTGGCATGAAATTCAATCTTTGAAAATCTTTGAAATTGAAATGCCTGTTCAATAGAACAAGAATAATTATTTTTATCAAAAAATTGTTTTAAATTCAATGTTCTACCAAAAGAATATAAATCTGACACAAAATCATTTTCAGCAACAAAGAACGCTGGCACAAAATTTAGGCCTTTATTATGAAGGTCAATTTGTACAGGAGTAAGAGCATGAGATGAAATATTGAGTACATTATTATGTTCTACTTGTTGCTCAGGATTTGGAGTAGAGTCTCCACATTTGTTACATTTCATGTGTTTACGTCTCCACCCCCTTGATGAGGATTCAGGCTTCTTAATTACTGGCTTGGTGGCCATCACATCTTGGTAGCAGTGGTGAGCATCATACCTACTGTACAAAGGCTTCCATAGAATATTAGAGGATTATCTTGTCTGGGATTATACAAGACTTATGCAAAATACAGGTGCCCCGGTACTAAACTACTAAGCCTAGAAACTCAGTGGGAATGCATGGCTAAGCTGAAAAAAATCCTCACAGTTCAATAGACTAACAAGTGCCTATGAGTCTTTGGACTTCTTTTGTAAACTCACCTTTAAACAATAATGCATACAATGGATGATCTTACTTTGCATCACTAACCTATTAAAAACTTTTAAGGCAATCATTCCACCTGACAGTGTGAACATTGGCTCTTGTTGATTGTCACTGTTGATGTGACACCTGACTCCCATGTGCAAAAATGGTAAAAAGCAGGGTTATGTATGGATAGATCATTTATATCATGGTAATCCTATTGTACCAAACAATAAAATGCATTTCTATTTACAAAATGCATCTTTCTTTCTCTTGAAAGATGTAATTATCTATAATGTCATTGGTGAGCACTTTAGGCATGACAAAGAGGAACAACATTAGAAATCTATATTTATTTAACTGCTTTTTAACAGATATCGATATACCTATATAGGCTAAATCATAGGGGACGTTTGAATATGGCCACATTATTCAAAAATGGTATGCAGCAAAGATTAGGATGAACTTAAATATTTTAACTGGGGACATTGATAGTGCTGTTGCCTCATAGCAAGAGATTCTATTTTGATTCCTGGCTGGGATATCTTCTGTGTAAGCTTTGCATGTCCTCCCTGTGTTCATGTCTTTAATTCTGGTGCTCCGGTTTCCTCCTACACTCCAAAGACATGTACTCTCAACTGGTCGTAGGTGTGTGTGTGTGTGTGTGTGTGTGTGTGTGTGTGTGTGTGTGTGTGTGTGTGTGTGTGTGTGTGTGTGTGTGCATGGTATGGAAGTACAACCATGCAGAGTTAGCCAAAAGGTGGAATAAACCTTGGCTTTAAAAGATTGTGAGTGTTGAAGTGACACTCCCACTCCATATGTAAAAATGGAAAAAGTTGATGGATTCATATGTGTTAAATCTATTCAGAGTTATTTTAACAAATGTCTAGATATTAAAGCTAGGAACCATTTCTCTACTTTGCAAATTATAAGTCATAGTTATTTTAATTATGAAATTAACTCAGTATCCAGGCAACTAATTCAGATGACAACCTTGCTATATAAACTTTAAATTAAGGTAAAAAGTTTGAAATTAACATAAACTTTAAAGGACTGGCCAACAGCTCTCAACTCTCTTATAGTAAGCAAGATGACGATTCAGTTTATAAAATATTTTGCTAATAATGATAATGCATAGGGCACTATTTTTTTTCATGTACGGGACAATGAAGAATGACTGCAAACCATAGCTATGGGCTAGACACTTTATGATTAATCTGATAAACAATTCACAGAAAATTCAAATCTTTCTAGTTTTCCCAAATTTTTACAAGTTTGAATAGTGCAACCACAGACTTGCATTGCAAGAGATTGCTTCATTTACTTTCCTTTCTAGAAGAAAGAATGTATAGGTCAGATTTGCTGAAGATGGCAGATCAGCTTATGATAGTAGTAATATCAAGATATGTATCAGATGACAGGATTTCAGTGAAGCCCCTGGGAGGGAGGTATACAAGAAATTATTGTTTTGTTTATTCCTTCCATTATTTGTTAGCCAAGTAAGGCAATTAAGAACAATGGGGGCAGGGTTGGCAAAAATGTCAAGGTCTTTACCTGACATATACAAGGTACAAAGTTTAATTCTGGCCAGTGGATACTACCTAAGCTTTTAGGAGTCTGCAGACCAAAACTTATTATAAACCTATGAACAACCTGTTGCATGCCTCTTGCATTCAAATGAGACACTGAGGAACTGTGATGGATTGAACTTGTTTATTGTACATAAACACATCAGGAGCTGTAACTGGAACATATATTTAAGCTAACTGACTGACTCATTATTTTAAACGCACTTACATGTGCATCTCCATTTATGTCTGCATTCACTGACTGACTATACAAAATGTCACTGATCTTGCATGTACTCAGTAACTTATATGTGCATGCTATCTAGCTACAGTGGCTGACTAGATACGATACACACAATGATCTATATCCTCCCACCCTTCAGAAATAACCCATGAGCACTAACATCACTGTTTGGTTAAGTAAACTGCCTAGAGTGACAAGTTAGCCAAATGGAGACTAAGGGAGTCAAACAGTGAACGAGAGGATAAGGTTGACTACCATCTCATAGACTTTGGGTGGGATTCTGAAAAGTCTTGCACTGAGCTGCTCCAAGGTCTTCAGTGTGTGATACACTACTGACATTGACAGGTTTTATCCAATGAACAATGTAGTTTATGTTGGCTTTGTTCGTGTTATGGTTTTATGTATACATATACATAGTTTATATATATATATATATATATATATATATATATATATATATATATATATATATATATATATATATATATATATATACTTTATTTGAACATAAGTGATTTCCTTTTTTTCTCAGCCACATTGATATACAACTACTTATGTATGTAGCTGGGATGCAGCATACCATCTTGGACAGCTGTGGATGGCAAACAGCTATTAGTGCTATGAACACGACATAGCTATAGACAACAAACATATTTGGAAATATGTACCTCATTACCCACAAGAGGTCTCACACCAAGCATTGCAATCGAAAAGTGTGAACAGAATAACAATACATGGGTTATTTTCCACGTAACAGTATACCTCAGCAATAACACATAGCAAAGGCACTATAGTCATGTACATGTACAACACAGACCTAGAATGTCGTACATCCTGAGGATCTGATAAAACAGATAAGTAGACATACCATACGATCTGACAACTACACTATCTTCCTATGCAGAGGTAAAAATCCAACAATAGTGCATATTTCAGAATAGTACAGATTTGTATGACATATTGGCATGACATTTAGTTCACTATTATCAAGCCCCACTAATGGGCCTCATTTCAGTGTAGTGTTTCAGAATCTTATTCTTTGCAAATGGCTGCTTACCTTGACAGGGACTAATAGCACATGGTACAGATGTTCATTACCTCAGTCTGCAAATATTAACGTCTGAAAGTCTTGAAGAGCATCCAGGAGCAATGTTATAGCCTGAAGACCTGCTAGATACCCAGACATGGATTCATTCATAAAGTCCTGACATTTATATGACTGGGTAGTGGAATGGAATTATGAGGCTGTGCCTGTTCATCTCTTTAATTAAATGGATATTGAGAATTTGGTGGAGTGAGGCAGATGATGCTTGTGTTTGTGGGTCTTGGTCAAGGCAAGAACTATGAATGGTATCTGGCGTAGGGAAATTGGTAGGCCATGAGATGGTGGTGTCACTTGTATAGAGGGGTAGTGACACAGCTAAAGACTGGCCATGTTTAGTAGTTCACAACTGCCTTCAGAATTGTGCCAAAATGCAGGGGTATGCCCTCTAGCAGTGTTTCAAACCATCCAATATGAGCATCAGTGATAGCTCCCAGACTCAATGTCTTTCTGCACCCAGCAGGTGAATGCAGCATGGGAGGATATTCACCTATGTTACACTGAGTAACTTGATATCAGGGAGAGAAAGACTTAAAGGAGACACACATCCACAAAAGATAGCCCAGTTCATGTAACCTGGATGGATTTCCAAAAAAAATCTGAATAAGTGTAATTGCAGAAACCTAGACATTGCAGGTAAGTCTAGAATATCACAGATAGTTAGAGTACTATGTGGTATGGTCATGCTTTTCTACACATAAACCTGTTATCTGTTAGCATACCATGGCCTGAGCAGTATGAACATGTGTGTACAGTACCAAACAGTGTACTGTGCAGAGCCGGATCCATGACTAGGCCACCAAGACAGTCGCCCATGGCCCACTGGCTTTGAGGGAGCCAGCTTCCCGAGGGACTGTCACATTTACTTTTGCCAATGACATTTATCTTTTTAAGTACAAAAAAAATAGTGGTTTTGTTTTTTAAAGTTGTTCATATTTATGAATACCTTCTGGGTTAAAGTGCACATATCTGCATGCGCATCATTACACAGACCTCCTCTTTTTACTTTCTGCACTCAGAATTTAAATACAGGCACATCCATTTGCTGCTTCCTCAATGATCTAGGACAGATTTTTCTTCTACAATAAGTATTCCTCAGTGAAAGCAAACATGGAGATTCTATATACTGGCTTCCTTAATGAACACAAGACATATTCCTCTACAGTAAGTAAGGGGTATGTGTATGTAGGGCTAGCAGGTAGTTAGTGCAGGCTTAGACCCTGTACCTTAGTTGCAGGAAGGAAGATCCCGATCCACCCCAACCACCAAGCTGTTGAGTTTTAGGTGCATTTTCAAAGAACTGAGTATCAAGTGCATACCTATCAACTGTCCCTGATTTTGACTCAAATTTTAGCTCTGTCCCTCTTAATCTCTTCTAAAACTTTTTTTTGAGAAATGGGGGTGAATTGTACTTAATAAATCATGACAATAGTTAGAGTTATATACTTCTTTTACTTCAGAAGCTGTATATTAATTAATAGTGCTAATATTTTAAGTGTCCCTGATTGTCCCTGATTCTTTGTGAATTTTTCTCTGATTCTTTTGAGAGTTGTCCCTGATTCAGTGAGAACTATGAAGTGCATTTTAGAAGAAATTGTGATTTCAAGGGAAGACAAGTCTACTAACAATGTACAACTGTAGTTTAGCAAATAGTATCACAATTGTGCTAAAAGAGTTTAAAGGCATTGTTAGTAGTACAACAGGTAGCATGCTTGCCTTTTCATGCAGAAGGCTGTGGGTTCTACTTCCACACCATGTATATGGATTGCTGATACTGTGTTGTACTTTAAAGGGGGTGGGGTGCTGCACTCCTGAGTATGCATTCCTTTGGATGACATGTCTAGTAACTGTTCACTTGTCAGTTTGCCATCTCTTTGTTATTGCAATATTACCAGCTTACTATTTTTTTAAAATGTGACTTAGGCAATTTATTCTTCAAGAGCAGCAGGCACTGAACTTGTAAACAAAACACTGAAATATAATCTTTTTTATTAAAATCAACTTCTTCATTAGTTACAGATTTCTTTAATGTGGAATTATATAGATGACTTTTACTTCAGCAGAGATTGTGCTTATTGACAGATATTGTTTAATTGTAATGACAAAAGTTTGAGTTTATTGTTGAAATGCTATGAATTAGGCAGTGTTTTCATTATTTTTTCACACATTTTATTTCATTACTTACTGGAAAAATGGTCAAAACTACAAATTTAAAACAATCTCTTACAAGTGGTGTATTATACAAGAATTATAATTTAATACAATCAGGAAGGTGAATCAAAGAACACAACCCTATAAATGTAAGTAAGTGGCCAATGATTTGAAAATAGCCCAAAGGTAAACTTTATCCATCACCAAATGCATTTTCTTTGAATATCGGTTTCAATGTTGTTTCAATGAAAGTGAGTTTCAAGGGCAGAGAAATTTTAATGTTAAGTATGTTTTCATTGTGAGACTGTATTGCTTTGTTTAGAAAATGTCTATAAATGACTGTGATACAAAATTAAATTAAATCCAAATAATCATTGTAGAATTTAAGCAGAAAACAATACACACACTGAGAGGTTTAAAAAGTGTTTGTGGTAACTGGGAAGAAATAACCAAGTAATGGGACATGGGAATGGATGTGGGGGTGATCGATTACCCTGCCTAGGGCCCCATTTCATGATGATCAAGCTCTGCTACTGTGTAAAACAATGCAGAACAGCAAGTCAGTAGTAGTTCACACATGCTATCACTGCGATGGATTGGAAACTGTAATAATCCAATCACACTCGCATACCACTCTTGCACAGTATCAGAAGCTATATTACCCTTTAACACTTACTTTTAGGATAATTTATTTATTTTTTATTTAACATTTGTTGACCAGGACAGAGCCTATTTTAAGCGGAAGCCCAGGAAGAAATGCTCCAGACACATGTCTTTAAAATTTGGGAGGAAACCCACATGAATACAAGGAGGACAAACTCCAAATGGAAGACACCCCAACCAAGACTTGAACCAGAGAACCTCTTCCTGTGCGGTGACAATGTTAGCCACTGCACCACCCAATAAGCTTTGTGATGCTGGTAAAATGTAGTTATACGGGTATGGAACTTAGAATATAATGCTCATAGATGCAGTTAATATATTACCCAATTACCGATGAACACTTGTTGCATACCTGTAGATATGTTTCTAAGGTTATATGACAGTCAACATGTGCTACACAATTTGCTGACACTTGTGGCATATGTGGTTAATACGTAATGATTCCCGCACTGTTTACTAGCTGGATGCTTATGCAAAAAAGTGGAAAAAGGCACAATAACATTGTACAGTTACACATCATATATGTATTTGAAGAGTAGCACATACACTATGAGGGTGAAAGACAGACTCACTGCTGGCCTCAACATCCTACAAATGTAGTTACACAATATAAAAGTATCAAAGTCATGCACCACAGGAGAAGTCACTCTACAACTGTGAGATGTTGCAGTTATAGTATTATTATGTAATAAATTTGTGGCTTAAAGGTTACTTTCCCTGGGGGATGCTAGGATTTGTTAGTGTAAAACTATGCCACTGTAACTCTGTCTCATAAGTGGAAGTGCATATAAAGGTGATTATGAGGTGGCCAGTGGTATATGACAAAAATCTCAATCATGCAGTTTAAGCAAGGGTGGACTTGAACCACCTACTTATCCTACTACATAATCTATACAACACATGATCAGCAGCCGGTTCCATGAGAGAATACTGAGCACAAGTGAGACATACAACATCTATGAAGGGATGACATCAGCAGTGTGTTGTCAAGGAGATGTGTGTGGCAAAATAATTTCTACAACCATCTGGGTCATAAAATATGCCACTGCGTATGTATATAAATGAATAATGAATTAATTTATAGTCATATATGCAGTTGTAGAAGTTAATTACTGCCATACAAAGACATACTTGGAGGCTCTAATAAAAAAACTTACCAAAACAACAGAGGCTCCCAAAGCAGACATCCAAAAATCCACCACATCAAAACAAAACACATGCAACACATACTTCAATAAATCAGTGTGTCAATCAATCACAGCCCTTAAGGCCAAACACCATGCCTGATACACTAGTAATAGGTGACTCTATAGTCAGACACACTGATGTCCCACTTACCAGGCTGAACAAGGAGAGGGTGACTGTGAGCTGCCTATCGGGAGCTAGGATCCACCACATAACACATGCATTCAGGTCACTCCAAAGCAAGTACAAATATGACTCCGTCATTGTCCATGCTGGCGTGAATGACCTGAGACGTACCTCCCTGGACTACATGAAAAAAGACATAGAGGAGCTCTCTGATTATGTAGCCCAGGCTGGTATGACCCTGACCCTGAGCAGCATCTTGCCCTCACAAAGAATGATGCCACAATACAAAGACAAGATGATCAGCTTTAATAATTGGCTCAAGTACTGGTGTCATTCTAAGGGGGTCCAATGTCTGTCTGCTTGGGATAACATGTTGGACAAGCCACGCTGCTTCGCAAGGGACGGCTTGCACCTGTCACCACTGGGCTTCCGGATATTGGCTAAGGCTCTTTCCACCCCCATAGTGCCTTTTTTAGGCAAGGCTCAAAAGACAAACCCACCTCCTTAGAAAACAAGAATGGAAAAAAACTAAGGGTAATGCTGCTCAACGCCAGAAGTCTAAATCTCAAGATGCAGGCACTCGATGCACTCCTCAGTATGGAGAACATCGATGTCTGTGCAGTAACTGAAACCTGGTTCAAGGCTCCTGAGAGCACCCCAGTGCTACCAGGCTATACCTCATATCATGCTTTTCGGCCCCAAAACCCGGGCTGAACCACAAAGGGAGGGGGAGTGTCCATATTCATCAAGGACACTCACACCTCCAGGTTACTAGCAACACATGAAGCTTCGGAGACCATACAGGTGCAACTAACCATAGGCAAAACTGCTATACAACTGGTAGCATGTTACAGACCACCCTCCCAATCTCAGGAACCCCACTCAGCCTTCCTGAAGACATTGGAGGATATGAATGAATCACAAAATACCATCATACTGGGAGACTTTAACTACCCTAACATAGATTGGGTACATTATTCTAGCCCTAACACCCTAGCCCAAAGGTTCCTGGAATTCATAAATTCAAATGCACTGGAACAACTAGTCACCTCTCCCACTAGGGGAGATAATATACTAGACCTGATCATCACAAACATGGGGACAAAATGCTCCACACCTGAGGTATACCCCTCACTTGTGAGATCTGACCACAAACTAATCACCCTGGATATACATATCCCACCTCCACCCCCAGCACAAAAGACCACAGTGAAAAACTTCTCAAAAGCAGACTTCAATCTTCTTAAGACTGAGATGGTATCCTTTAAGCACACTGGGCCAGTGGATACCACATCCCACAATGCTGAATCCTTCACAAATGCTTTCTATGGACATCTCCAGGAATGCATGGATCATGCAATCCCAAATAAATCCAAGACCCTCTCCACCAAAGGCAAGCGTCCTGTCTGGTGGACCTTAGCCATAAACAAATTGTATAACAAAAGAAGGAAACTACTGCACGACAGAGCAAAATCCCATAAAGGGAAGACATCTCTGATCAACACTAGCAGAAAACTATGTTCTCTCATAAAAACATCCAAGGCCAACTTTGAGAGAGAAATCACTAAGGACACTAAAGATAACCACAAAGCCTTCTTCAGCTATGTTAGAAACCTGGGCAGAACCCTCAGATATGCTCAGAGTTAGTTCACAACAACAAAAAATACACTGAACCCACAGATATTGCCAACATTCTGGCTGACAGGTTCAGTGCAAATTTCTCCCCTCCCTCACCCCCAAAAGAAGAAATACTTATCCCAGCTGAATGTAATCTCCCTGTCATCTCAGATGTCCAGGTGAGAGCCGCCCTCAGCAAAGCTAAAAACACAGCATCAATGGGACCTGACGGTATCCCAGGTTGTGTGCTACGTGAATTCAAGAGGAGCTAAACCCGCACATAAAAATGCTATTTATCCTTAGCCTTACTACAGGATATGTTCCTGAACACTGGCGTACAGCAACAGTGGTCCCACTCCACAAAGGGGGTACCTCTACAGACCCTGGGAACTACCGCCTCATAAGCTTAACCAGCCTGGTCTGCAATGCTATGGAAAGAATCATTATGGAACTCATAAACAGAGACATTGGGGACCTACAGACACTTGATCCCACCCAGTTCAGCTTTGTAAAGGGCATATCCTGCCTTTTGAACCTGGTTGACTTTTTTGAAACAGTCACTAGAGCCATTGATGAGGGCAAAGCAGTCCATACAGCCTACCTGGACTTGGCCACAACACCCCACTCAGGCTTCATAGATAAGCTCAACAGCTTAAATGTAAACCCTTATGTCACTAGATGGGTTGCAAAGTGGCTAAAGGACAGAACCCATAAAGTTAAAATCGCTGGAGCAATGTCAGACTCAAAGCCAGTCACAAGTGGTGTCCCACAGGGATCTGTCCTGGGTCCCCTCTTGTTCGGCATTTATTTCTCAGATGTTAAAGCAAACATGGGAGGGTTGTGGCTGACAAAGTTCGCAGATGACTGCAAACTAGGCGCCATAGTCGATACACCAGCGGACACATACATCTTACAAAAAGGCCTCACAGAAATGGACAACTGGTGCCGGAGTCATGGCCTTAAACTAAATGCCAAAAAATGTATAGTCATCCCCTTTGGGAAAAACAAAGTACCCACAAATTATCACATACACAGCAACCCACTGAGTACGGAAAAAGTAATCAGAGACCTTGGGATCCAAGTCGACAGCGACCTCTCATTTGACACCCACATTGCCAAAGTGGTTACAAAGACATTCTACCTTGCACACCTTATCATGAAGGGATTCACATCCAGATCCAAGGATGTCATTGTACCCCTATACTCCTCCCTCATCAGACCAATGATTGAGTACAATGCCCCATTTGGTATGTACCTCACCCGGCATTTGCAACAGCTGGAGAGACCACAAAATTACCTCACCAAGAGGATCAAGGGTCTCCAACATGTCTTATTCTGCCAGACTAAAGAAACTCCAGCTCTATTCAGTAGCATACCGCCTGTTCAGAGGTGATCTGTGCCTGACGTACAAGGCCATGTCAAATCAGGAACTGATGGACATGCTCCACCTCAAAAAATCCAAATCCATCAGAACCACAAGAGCTAAAGACTTAAACCTCGGCACAAGTATGAATAGGACATGCTGGAGGGATAGATTCATAACCCAGAGGCTTCCCATGCTCTGGAACAGAATCCCAGTTCATGTTAGGTAGAGCCCCTCACTAACTCTCTTCAAGAGAAATCTTGAAGAGTGGATGGGAGATCGTAAGTTTACCCCAGGGGTCACATCTGTGTCACTACTAGACAGGGGCACAGTAAACTAATTCTATTATATAAGGGGACCTTCACTGTGTCACTACTAGACAGAGGCACAGTATTCTAAATCTATTCTGTGCATTTTTGTACCATTTCATGGGGTGGCAAAAGCCACATCACTATGGCTAGGCTTACAAATGCCCCAGGGCAGATAGCCTAGTACTAAACTATGAAACTATGAAACTATATTCAAACTGCCTGCCTATGTATTTACAAATTCTAAAGAATAGTCTAAGAAATGCAAGCGCCACAGAAGAAGCCTGTTTTTTAATGTGTGAGAGTGCACTTTAGAAAGAATGATCTCATCAGTCTGTTGTACAGAGGATATGGTTGTGAAAGGTGGGATAAGGGGATGATGGAGACAAATAGCAGTTTAAAACATCTCTTCAGAGTAGAAGTTGATTGATCACAGCTGTGCTGGAGGACATGCTTACCAGACTCTATACCCCCCCAACACACACTAAAGCTCTCCACATTGAGATTCAAACTTCTTACACATTTAATTACATAACATAGAGGGTATAGTATTTGTCACAAGTGCCAAATGAGAAGTCTGATTCTTAATGGGTGAGTACACTTTTGACTGGATGACCTCATTATTGTGTAGCAGTTTCTCTTAAGGCACCACAGGGCAGGTCTACCTTTAAAAATGTAAAAAAGCACATTTTTCTTGTTGAGACTCCACTGTTTGGAACAGCTGATATTATGCATCACAGGTTTAGAACAAATGCATTTGTGTGCACAGGACAATGTAACAGCACTGTGATTGTCCCATGTAATTACATACTTGTCTGCTAACATTTAGATGCTTTTGTTCATGTGCACTATCTTACTATGAGGGGCATGTGTATGTTCTACAGTATGGAATGCCAAAGAAATTTGCAGTTACAAATGACTGGATTATCAAACACACTTTCCTGCCACTTCATGACAGAATGTTTGCACACTTTTCTTGTTGTGTACCTGGAAAAAAAAGCATTGATAAGACAAAACAGACTACTTCTGTACTGCAGAATAACAGTGATGGATTAAGTTAACCAAAATTGTAACACAGATTTAAGTGTAACCATTGGAGAACTGACATGCATTAACCAAATGAATTAGCTAAGTCATCTTCACTCTGAAATCAAGATAATCTGTAGACAAAATTAATACAGACATCCAAACATTGTGTAACAGAAAAGAATAGTTAATTTGATTTCTTTTTTTTATTTGATTGTGTAAGTACATAGCTGCTAAGTGCTGAATTGATCTGCTGATGGCAAAGTATTAGGGCATATGTAGTCATATCTTAAAGTAGTGAATTTAGAATGTGAATTAGCAATACTCTATGTTGCTCTTTGCTGACTTTCATGTAATGAAGTTTAAAGACAGGCTTTACAATAGGGAGTAGACACATTAATTTAGCAGTAGGATAACAACGTGCTAAGGAAAGATGTAGCCAACACTGACAACCAGAAGAGTCAGACAAAACATTCTGAAACATTTTTTCATCCATCTGGATTTGAAACATCAGAGCATTCCAAGAAAAAATATTTTTACCAGAGACTTATCTAAGCATACTACATTGAAAGTTGTACTTCTGGTAGTTAATATTTGATAGCAGTTTTGAGCAAACATGAATGCATGTATTCATTTGCATTACCCTAGTGACCACTGTATATGAAACCATAATGAGTAACTGTGTTGGCTGGCTAGATAGTTAATGCCACATCATAGACAGGTTATGGGTCAGTATACTTACACAACTAATGGCTACAGTTCTAAATTTAGCCTCATATCAACTTAAGAGTCCCTGCTTGCATTTCTTATGGTCTCTATAGTGGTGATAATATTGTTCTCTAGTGCTTGAATGCCAGTTGCACTGGATACAGCCTTGACTAAACTATTCCAAGCCTCAGCCTTATACTGAGACCCAGTATAATCCCCCATGCAGCAGCCTTTGGCTGCAATGCTTTACAAGGAGTGTCTTGAATATCATTGACTCCTCAACATCCCAGCTTTGTGCTCTAAATTTAGCACTATTTTCTTCCATGCCAGCCATGTTATGCACAATAATGCACAGCCTAGCCAACTGAATTCACACAATTGAAAGCATATGGATACCTTGGCAGACACATTGGCACTACTTACATTATAGTAATAATGGTGTGATTCATGGCATTGAGAGTTGCAATGTATGAGGTGCAGGCTAATGACACAGATACTGAAGTTCAATAATGTCTTTCTTAATGGCCTGACTTTTAATCCTTGTAGTTTGGAAGGAGAAAGAGGATGAAATGTGACATATGATGTTGGGGCTTATAGTATGTTAAAATATTATTGTACCAACTGGGAATCAAACCCATGGGATAAAGCACACAAAAATTGAAACTTGGGTTATTAATTGACATTGCCACAGCAAAACAACCTTTAAAGGATGGAAAGTAGAGATATGCTAATTTCAGAATGATTGTAGATATACTTCAGAGAGGTCTGTATTTAGTCTTGGTAATATTGGTCAATATTTTTGTTTATAAATATATTTGAGATGGATGTAGTTGAATGAGCTGAGTAATACTGGTCAGGGTATGTTACATACATACATACTTCACAAGACATAACTGTCCTGATCACATAGTTAGAAGTTATGATGACGCATATTAATTATTAAAAAAGTAATGTGCCCATCATACATAAGCAAGTGAAAATTTAAATGAAATATTATCATTTTTAAGAAATTGTGCACACATATTAGCTTGATGTTATATATGAAATATTAATGATATATGCTAAATAGAGACGATTAGTTATGCAAGCATTGCTGATACATTGTTTTCAATGCATGCATTTAGCATTATTATTTGTCATTATTTTTACAGTTTTAGTCAAAATGTTGTGAGAAATGTGATTCTGACACCCTTTGTAAAAGTATTTGTTGTTGGATTCAAACTCATAATTTAAGATTATTTCACATATTTGCCACAAAGACATATATTAGCAAGGAGATGAAGTGTTAAGATGTACTACAAATGTGACATTGTGTCAAGTCACATTGCAAGCACAACAGAACCAAGTCAGGAAATGTGTCCTTTCTCATTTGATAGTAAATGTCTGGATGATTATAATATTGTCAACAGGTAGGATACCCATGTACTCACACAATATTAAGCAAATATTGCAAAAGCTGCAGGTATATTCCTTTCTTTATGGTGCCTCATTCCATTTTCATTACTTGATAAGTCTGTTTTCCCTGACACACCCACAGTAAGTGTACATCAAAAATGGGGGACTGAATGTTCCGTGGTCAAACTAATCATAGGCACCTACATGCCATTAGCAGGTAACACTTCACAGTGCTTGTCTTTGTATTGCATATAATTGTGTAGTTCCTTACACCATGTTTACCTTCCCTACATTTACTGCAGCTTCTGCTATTCATGAATAACTTAACACTTCAGTTGTATACTCATAGCATTCACAAGGCTGACTTTGCACTAGACAAAGGTAATCATGTTGTCATAAAAGGAGATACTACCAGCACAGTTATCTGGAATTTTGTAAATAATTATATGCCATTGGTGAATATCAACTGGAACACAGAAAGTTAACTTCAGTCCAGCAAAACTTCAGGAAAATAGCTGAAATTAAATTACGTTATGGTTATGCAATAAAATATCATATCTTTATGTTTCAATGTAGTACAAAGACACAATGTCTAAAACTCAGGATGTTTCTATTTTTTCTTGGAAGTGTTTTATTGTTTCATGACTTCCAGCATCTGCCAAAGATCTGAGGAGAAGCTCTTGTCTATGTATTTTTACATGTTGATGGTAAATGCTACCAGCTGCCATCAATGGTTGTTTTGGGCCTGGGGACTAGAAGTTAGATGACAAGAAATTATGTCATTCTGCAAGCTAGCCCAGCAGTAATATTTGATATATTAATTTGAGATGTCGCTTAGATAGACACAGTATTCTGTATTCTATCTGTTACCTGACAACAAGTAGTAGCTCCATTCAACACACATCTGCCTTGCTGTGTAAGTAAGTTAACTAGGGTATAGTAATTGTCTTAGATTCAGTTAGGAATATAGTGAAGGATAGTTTAGATATTTTTCTTTATTTATTTCAGACTGTCCTGCAATGTCATTTAAATATTTCCTGTGATTTTGAACTCTGATTTTACTATGAATACTTATTCAGTATTGTCTTGTTATTTTATTTATTATTAAATGTATTTAAACATGTCATTGTTGTTGATCTGTGTAGAGATGTTTAAGTTCTGAGAGTACTTGCATATTTATATGGTGACACTGTGTAGGCCACTTCTAATAGCATTGCTCTTGGTCAAACTACCATTTTTATTAATGGTAACAAAATACAGTTAGATTGGACCCCTTTGTTAAGAGCCTTAAAGTAGCTGATAAGGAGTTGGCTAGTGGCAGTGATAACTACCTTATAGTCTGGGCAAAAGGGGGCATAGCTACTAAACCTGTGCCAGATTTTCCCAGGTGTGTGTGTGTGTGTGTGTGTGTGTGTGTGTGTGTGTGTGTGTGTGTGTGTGTGTGTGTGTGTGTGTGCATGTATAAATCAAACCTAATAGAGAGTGTGTGTGTGTCAGCTATTTGAGCAAGGACACAAAACACTGGTTGGACAGTAAGGGTACTGGAGGTTTTGGCTTGGCCACTCAGCTGAGATGAGATCTCAGCTCTATAGCTGGCCAGTGGGGAGTCTTATTTGAGAACTGGAGAAAGAGGGAGAAACCAGTGCCAGAGTGACAGTGGTCTCTGTGCTCTTAGGGGAACTTGCACTTGATATAGAGAACTGCATCTGTAAATACTGTGTGTGTACTTGCCATCCTCCCAGTGTACATCCCCACTGTTGCCAGTGGTTAGGATTGAAGCTCCTTGATTATTGGTCCAGTGGTAGGGCATCACAAATGTAGCTAATGCACGTATCATAATGGGAAGACTGTTTGGATCCAGAGAGCTTGATACTACTAAATGCACACAATGCTTGGAAAATGATCTGCATTATGCACTGCTTTCTTATCAAGCTATTTTGCTATTCTTATATAATGCTTTTAGTGTAACATTAAGATTGAATTTATTTTTTTGCTTTTTCTTTATCCTTTACTTTTGGCATAACCCATGTATATCAGTTATGTCTGCATTACAAAGTTTGATACAGATTGCTACTTGACCTATATTTTGTAAGTTTTATTTTACTTGAATTTCAACAGCTATTTCAGATGAATGTAGTATAATGTTGTAGCAAGGTTAGGTATTTTTACATATGCTAGCAGAAATAAATGTGTTAAGTTTCTGATATCTACCTGGCTGTCCTTCATAGTAGCAGAGATGACATCATAATACTCATGCACAGTTCTACTTATACATTGTGAATTATTATTCTTAATGTGATGTATTAAGGAGTTACACAAACTTGTTCTCTGTTTTATACAAGTGCTATATATTATTGCTATTCTATTAAAAAAATAAATGGGGGGCTATCTTAGTCATAAGGAGTATTACCTTGTGGATGCATATATTTATACATTACTGAGTCCTCAGCCATTTATTTTTTTGTCTTTCTGCTACATCTAATACAGGGATATTACACTCAAGGACAAAATCTCTATCCCACAATATACCATTCACTGATACAGAACCTGAGGCCATTAACTGGACCTTATGTCACCATGGATCTTTTGTCTTAGGGAGAGGCACAGGTAACCAATCTGCCCAATAGAGTATATGGCAGCAGGAGGATGATGACATCACTGCTGTTGGAGGGCATGGGAGAGGTAACTCCTAGATATGACGCAGGGCAAGCAATATGGTAACCTCTGCCCACCATAGAGCCGCTGCTGTTGACCAGAAACAGGTGGCTATGGGGAAGTGGTCCTGCTACTGAACCACCCTTATCTGAAACAGAGGAGTTCATGTCTATTGTCGGAGATCCAGATAGCAGAGGGTTCACAGAGAATCCTTTATGTTGGTGCTGGTATAGATGACAGACCCAGAGTGTCTGAAGCATAACTTCCAAGTATGCAAAATACAAATGTCATTGTTATGCCATTATATGTGTATACCTTATATGTCTGATATATGTAGAGTCAGTGATAAATGTTAGTCAGACGACACAATAACAGAAAAAAAGAAGAGGGTGTTTAGGGGGAATTGACAGGTCAGTGATTTTTTTTTTGTATAAGAACATTTTTAATCTGTACATGTAATGTGGATTGTTCTCTGTTTTTTGTTTTATTTGCACTATGATACTTATCAGTCTTTTTTCCTTTCCCTTTCTTAAATACAGGGACATCTGTATTGCAGGTTGCAAGACCTGCACATGGTAAGCACATATGTGGTTGTTTCAGTATATAAGGTTGACTCAGATCTAACTGAGAGTAAAATTTGTATTATGTTAGCATCTATTATAGTTTAACATTCCTTACATATAAGAAAAGTTTTTGAGAAATGTTATTCTCTATTTCTCTATTTTTAGTGTTTATTTCTTGTTATCATGTGTGAACTTGACAGTAGTATTGTGGAACATATACAACCAGATCACAGCGGGTGAATTCAGTAAAGCCTTCATGGAGTGATTTTCCATGTAGGCATAGTGGCATGGGGCTTACATGTAGGTAAGCAGCCGTGCAATCCAGTAAACAGAGTAGAGGGCTGTGCACGAGCGTGTGGACATAGAAGTGTCCATAGCATGCAAATCATCTCATAAGCAGGTGAATTGCATGCAAACAGGGGTGCTGGAGCAATCCAGCAAGCAGATAGGCAGACCTGCAGACCCCATGTTGGTGACCAAATTGAACAGGGAAAATTACCATGAACAAGAAAGTAAAAATTGAACAGGGGATGTAAAAGCAAATTTAGAAGGTCAGAAATTGCACAGTAGACACAGATGTACAAAACTATGCCCTGCGTGTCCAAAACATAATGAAAAATAATGAAATATAAGTTTTTTTAATACCCATATTACATTTGAGTGGCGTGCAGCAGTGCGCAAATCTGCCGTTATGCAAAAAAAAAAATATTAAAAAGTTGAAAACCTAAAAATAAGAAATATGTGAGAATAAAACATTATAGGGCCCTGCATGGAGTATGCATAATGGTATATTTCAGTGGCTGCTAAGGTGGCAGGCCCAGAAGTAGTGTAGTATCCAGGTTGTGTTGTGTGCATGGATCTGTATGCAAATGAGCTAGGGTTACTGAATAGCAAAAATGGGGTACTGTGTTCGCAGATAAAATCTGTGTAGCCCCAGAACCATGTTGGCATCAAAATGGGGTGTGCCACTATATGTTTAAGTGGATTGGAGCTCAGTGGTGCCTGTTTGCATGGCAGGCATCTCAGGTAAGCAGGGGTTATGTCCAGTGCTGCTAAGCTTTGTTTGTGGGGCATGTGCTTTAGCTGGTTTGAGCTGTGCTGAGGGTGCCTATGCATGGGGGTATGTCTATTGACTGCTGAGCATTGTTTAAACCAGCAACGTGGGTTTGTGAGCTGCACAACAGTGCTTTGCAGGGAAGGCAGTTAAAAATAAATAAATAAATAAATAAAGGAAATTGGCAGTAAAAGCCGGTCATATATAAATACTAATAATCCCTGTTCCACTTACACTGAGCCATTCAGACCCCTCTATGATGTACCTGGCAGGTTGAATGCATGATCGTTAGCCAATCAGACAGGCTGCATCTGCAGCAGACCACTATAAATTATGCATGCACCCTGCAATCTGATTTCTCCCCCATACTCTGCACCATTGGAGTACAGACCTGGGAATTTTAATTGACATAATGTTAGGGGCTGCTGCTGCTCTGCTACAACTGTATGTGCTAGATGCTGAGGTCAGTGCTGATGCTGCTGCTGACAATAGGCCTAGAATGAGAAGGATAAGGGTGCTAAAGCCCAGGGTAACCTTCCAGTAGCTACATGAGCTGGAGATTGTAGAACGCTACAGGGTGGACAGAGACGTATGTAATACAAGAACTTATCAAGCTCTGCCAACCTCAACTCAGACACAGAGCCAACAAACGGGAACCCATTCCAGTGGAAACAAAGGTATGTGTAGACCTTAGAATACTAGCTACAGGTACTTTTCCAAGATTACCTGGGGACATGATGGGGTTCTCACAGACCTCAGCATCCAGGGTACTCCACCAATTCCTGGCTGCCATGTAAACACATGCCAGTGAGCAAATTTATTTACCCCACACCCCTGAGGGGAGGGCCAGCAGTATGTGTCTCTTCTACCATGTAGCACAATACCCTGATGTACTGGTTGCCATAGACTTCACTCATATCCATATAAAATCACCATCCAGTGAGGAGAATAGATTCTATATCAACTGCAAGGGGTCTCACTCCATGAACTGCCAGGTTGTGTGCAATGCCCAGGGCATTATCATGAATGTGTGTGCTGGCAGCCCTGGCAGTTATCACAACTCCCATATCTGGCACACATCACAGCTATACCAGATGTTTGCCAGGGGGGGACATCCTGTACAGCCATCAAGTAGGGGATGCTGACTATGCACTGGAACCGTTAATGATGACACCCATAAGAAATGCTCACACACCTACTGAAGAATGCCATAATGAGGCACACGCACAAACTAGGAACATCACAGAGTGTGTGTTTTGGCTGCTTAAGTCATGTTTCTGGTGCCTCTATATATCTGGTGGAGCCCTGCAGTACCCTCCAGCCACATGTGCACAGATGTTCACTGTGCCATTCTACACAATATGATCCTGTGGAAACAGCTGCAGCAGGATCAGCACAGGGAAGGGACACACAGCCCCCCCACCACTGCCAAGGTCTCACAGCCACACCCACAAGCGGACTCAGAGGAGGTATCCTCTGAGGCCGTCCCTGTAGACAGACATAGGCATGCTCACTATGCCCTGTCCTTGGCGAAGACTCAATGCACAGCTTATGCACTGCAAACCTAGGGCCCTAGGGACGGACACATTACTCCGACTTACACACATTGTAAAAAGGATGCCAGCAACACAACAAAACCTGCACCTCATCATGTATTGGCTGTGTACTGCATGCAGAGTCAGCCCTGCAACACAGGTATCTCAACTGCTGCATTCACAAGGTAAGTCTCTCTCTCCTTTAGAACAAATGCATGGGGTACTACATTATGGTAGCATATGAATGGACCTGCTGCATGTATGCAAGGGAATAGAGTGAGCTACTGGGCTACCTGCAGAGACATAGCAGTTATGTGGGACAAAAGGTACTCTGTCCAATACTGACTGCCCCATAATATGCAGTAGGCCTCAAGGGAGCAAAACCCACTGCTTATGCAAGGGAAATGCCAAACAGCAGGGACATAGGACAGACTCACGACTGTCAGTGCTAGAGTCCCCTGCCTCACTCCCATACAAATGCTGTAACAGTATGTTTGCATGGATATATCAGCAGACCACACAATCCCACGGCTGTCCAAAACAACCTGGCTACATATTCTAATTTCCATAATATGCAGGGATCAAAGTGTTATGTCTGTCTGCTGTTGATAGTGTGTGGAAGTAAACCTCAAGTTCTGGTGGTTGGCTTGGCTCAGTGGGCTAAGTACAGTAGCATGGTTGAAGGTGTTCATGGTTTGAAGCTGACTGCAGCTACAGCTTTTGCATGTAAGGTACTCCTATGGTAGGAGTCACACAAAATGTCAATATGCTCAAGTCTGTTACTGCAAGACAGCTGGACAAAGACAGAGACCATGGAGGGACAGAGGGCCAAACCTACATACATTATACATACACTGAGTAATCTAGAAGCTGGCTAGTATAACCGCAAGTTGCAGCAGGTCAGAGTATGAGCAGGATGTAAAGGCCATCACTTAACTGTGTCAGTAATTACAACAACTCAGTGGGCTCCATTTAGTAGTATTGTACCAAAAAACACAACTGAATGAGGAACAGAGGAGACATATGGGTCGGAATGCTGGACATCCTGCTAAAACATGTACACTGAGAGGTGGGAAAACTGTCACTCTGTGTGTGGTGTGACATCATGTACCCCAGTTACATCATACCTAAAACCACTTACAGCAGGAAATATGGACAAAGCCATGAACAGTAGTGGGAAAAAGGCCCAAATATAAGGAGAAGGATTAACTACTGGCCAGACAGATGAAGAAAGTGCAGAGAGTAACAGGTCATGCAGTAGCATGGGTGTCCTGGTGTGTAGGGAGTCATTAACTCAAATGTCTGGCATCATTTCCTAACATCAGTCTATAATGATTTTCCACTACTGTACCAGAAAATCACAATGCTATTTAAAACGTACCATACATATGATGCAACACTGTACAGTCTAGTACAATCTGTACAGTCAATAGGTATGAGTCATATAATATGTTCAGCACACAGCTGGGGAATCCCTTAGTCAAAGTATCAGGTAGGTGCTGGACTGTTGAATTAGGTGCAGCAACCAATTGGCTGCAGCACACAAAATCCTGGACTGGAGTACAGGTAGGTTTGGCCTGGAATAACCTTGTTAGTACTGACAATCATACTGAGCATGCTCCTACACTTAGAAAACAAACAGCTACACTTAGGTTGACATCCCATACACACACACACACACACACACGCTGCGGTGTGTGTGTGTGTGTGCGTGTGTGTGTGTATGTGTATGGGGTTGTACAAATGTGCACACCCATACACATAATGCTGGGGTTATCTGCACATACACACACAACAGTTGTCTGATGGTAACACACCAAGGCTGCATAATGATATAATCCACCCAACCACAGAACCCTGTGCCTGTGGAATGTCAACCTGTAGACAGACAATGGTGATCTGGTGATGTAATGTGCAAAGGCTTTAAAGCAGGACATGTACAGGCCATATTTTCACTGTCCAATTGTCCACCTAGCAAACTTCAACCAGCCAGAAATAGCTATAGTGTTAACTGTGCACACATAGCAGGGGTATTAACAGGTACCCCACTGCTAGGACAGTAGATACAATAAGAGCATAAAGCAGGTTCACTCTGCAGGCCACACATGCTGTGTAATACAAGGCCACTTTGTGTGGCCCACAAGTACTATATCAGCAACCACATATACACCAGATATATAACCGGTGGCACGTGCGAGACATACTATGAGTTATAGTGTACAATAGTAAGTAGGTAGGTAAGGGTTCTAATCTCAACTTATCCAGTGTGGATGTGTGTGTGTGTGTGTATGTGTGTGTGTGTGTGTGTGTATGTGTATGTAAATAAATTCACTTGCAGCATTGTACACATTCCTGTTTCTGTGTAATGGTTATACATTTTAAGCCCCTGTGAGAACCTGCCAACCTCCCCAGTGGCCTCCTTTATAATGGCATCCAACTTAACAGCAGTGTCTGACAATCTCAACACAGAAAACCTCTGTGGCACATGCAATACATATGTGGTGCTCTAGTGTACAGTATAAATAGGTAGAAGTTTGAATATCAATAAAGGTGACTCTGTGAGTGTACAAATATATTCCTATGTAGCAGTACACATATGACCATATGGGTGTGCAATTTTCATGCATTTTACTGCCCTGCTAGTAGCTGCAGGCCCTAAATAGCTCACAACTACCTAGTCATAAATGCTATCTGCCACCACCTACATTAGTATGTACAGAACACCAAGAGGACACGTATCATGGGTAGCAGGCCTTGTCACAGGTATGCATGCATGATCATGGTGACTGCCCCCATTGCCCCTTTCATACTGTTCTACAGATCTGCAACTAGTTAACCACACACATATACAGCCGTACCTTGCTGATGTCATATGTCTGCTGTGCTGCCATGATATCCTGTGCCAATGTATTGCCACCAAGTCTCCATAGTTTAGCTAATATGACCCCTTGAACAGAAACATACATAGTTCTGTGATAGACCTGTCATTTTGCAACACTACCGCCAATCTAAGATCATGCAACAAAGGTACTCAAAGTTTTATGTGTACTCATGACACATGCCAGCATACAGCACCTGTCATACTTAACATTACTGCACTACAAACTAAATGTAATGTATTATAGTCACCCTGTGCATCCGACACATATGTGCATGTCCCTGCATTGAGGGTATAGCTGTCAGGGATGTGACACAGGTATCATGACATGCACAGGGTGTGGCATGGGATATGGAGAGGTGCTGTGTGTGTCTGTTGGTGACCTGCATGTGACAGTGATTTTTGAGTGTGTGTGTGTGTGTGTGTGTGTGTGTGTGTGTGTGTGTGTGTGTATATACATAGTCAAGCCCAGTCCTAGCCCTGCACATGTGTATGTTGGACAGCTGTGTACCATACATGGCATAGCGGACAGTTCACCATCTCTGGCAATGAACACAGGAACTGCCTCGGCCAGGAGTGGCACTGGCACTACCATGCCCAGGGTCAGATGTGGTGCTAGTAGCTGATGGTGACTGGTGTCTGCTGGGCCCCAGTCCCCCCATGGGACCAACCAAGACCACGTGCCCATGGCCTGCCACATCATGGTGTGGACAGAACTCTCCCATTTGTAGTGCTGGAGGTACTGTCTCTATTGGATCATGACTCTGCACAGCCACGTGGACTCTCAGCAAATGGTTTTACTGACTTACTTCCACATATCTGATGCCCCACTCCAACCAGATGTTCCAGCACAGACAACATGCGGTCAAGGACTGACAGTGTCTCACCCCAATTTCTGTCCACTACATCAGTGAAATGATTCATGGCATCACCGATGTCATGGAGGGAGTCACAGATCTCAGACTGTGCTGCATCCATAATCCAGAGCATCCATCTTGTGTTGTGTTTGGAACGTGTCTGTGCCTTCACGATGGACTGAAACATGTGGAGAGTGACCCGTGATGTGACACCTGTGACAGGTGGTGGATGGGCAGCAGTCCTCCTTTGAGCACCCTTATCAGTCTGCCTGTTTGGGACCTCTTCAGCTTTCTAACTATGGCCAGTGTCTACACTCACTGATGCAATAGTTGCAACATTCTCCGTTCGATGTCCCCACACTCTACATGTCTGATATCTGTAGCCTCAGGGGATAGTGTATGAGAGGGCGTACTGAATGTCTGCAGGGACAATGGGGAGGAAGTGGTATGTCAACCCATGAAACAGATTAAGACCCAAACAACCCCACCTGTGCCTCAGAATGACCACCATCATAATCAGAGACTGATGAGACACTGACATCGGGTTGTGAGTTGGACAGACTCCAACACCTACAGTCACCTGTGAGGAGGAAGACAAAATAAGTATATTGCTTCCTACACTATTATGTATGGTAATCCACACATACACATACATCTGAAAAGCCACAACTGTGTTACACATGCCACATCTTATTTCTGAACCCATGCACAACACACAAACAGACTACAACATACACAGACAAGACAGGGCCTTATAACATGCACTGCAGCTGCAACTGGTTAATGCTGTTAGTACTATACACCTGTGTGATAAGCCATGTGTAAATGTATCTGACAGACCTACACCAAAAACACAGTGCTCCAATGTTGAGCATACTATGCCAGTTATACTATCATTGCACCAGGTATGTGCCATCTCCATATTGTGTGTGAACAGGCATCTGTGAGTTATTGCATCCTGTATAGCAGACTGCATAAAACTTCTCAACAATAACTGAAAATGTGTTACTGCTCCCGCAAATACACAACTGTGATTACCCATTCAATGCACTTCAATTAACCCATCCAAAATTGAACATACAAGTATTGTACTCTTGGTAAGCAAAACAGTTGTGCCTAGGTCAAAATGGCAGCTCTTAACATTCTTAGGGTATATATGATCTAAATAGTAGAAAAACGGTATGGATGTAGCCCAAAGGTCCAAATCAAGAAAACCGGCAATTATATATATAACAAACAAGATAGGACCACCACGATAAGATGCAATAAAACAAAGTAGAATTTATTCTTCTTAAAACCGAGAGATGAGCGCTTTCATATGCTAGCAAGGCACGCTTCTTCAGATCTTACAAAAACAGTTGATTACTGTTTCATATATACTCTAGCAGCACATTCATTAAGAACACTTAAAAACAATTAATCAGTTAATAAATCATCCTATTACACTCTGAATGCAACTTCAATTTAATGGTAATAAATTTAAATGTATACTGACAAAAAAGCAACTATTATATCATGTCTTATAACCAGGCTTTACTCAACAGCCCTAAAACTATATGGCTAAACATTTCATTAAATGCATTATACATCAATCACAAAACATATGAGCTAAAAGTATATATTAATATAAAAATATATATAAGGTTATGAATATATAGCTGTATATATCAAAATATAATGTTATATGAGATCTATTAATAATATGTGTGTATATAGGTAAGTGTACTCAATATATATACAAACATAAATATAAATTAAAAAAATTAAAATTAATTAAAAAAATTAAAACATTTTTTGTGTCCCAAAACTGCATAAAAACTTTTTCCATCCCCCAGGCCGCCCTATAGTATCAGCAAAGGGTTCCTTTACACACAAGGTGGCTAGTCTTTTGCATGAAATATTAATAGGAGAGGTAACCAAGTTAACATCATATATTAAGGATTCATATGATTTACTGGATAAAATAAAACAGACAGTCTGGACAAAAGACATGTTTTTCATCACAGTGGATGTAGTTAGTCTTTATACCAGTATTACCCATGAACTGGGTTTGAGGGCTGTGCAATATTTTTTGAAAGAGTCACCAAGGACTCAGTATATAATGGAGTTATTAAATTTTTGTTTAGTTAACATTTTGAATTTGATGGGACATTATATAAACAAAAATGGGAACTGCAATGGGGCAGCCTTCCAGCGTATGCCAATTTGTTCATGGGACTGTTTGAGTTGGAACATGTCTATAGAAATAGTTTTTTTAGGGGTCATGTAATACAATATTTTCGTTTTATCGACGATTTGATTTTTATTTGTAAGGGTGATAGAGAGGAAGCTAAGGTATTTATACAATATTTGAACAACAATGAATATAAAATCAAATTTGATGATATCCATATGGGAGAAGAAATCAATTATTTGGACATAAATTTGAAGGGGCAAGTAGGCAAAAAAATTCAAGCTAAAATATATAGGAAGTTCGAACAAATGAGTAGGATGGTATATGCTACTAGCTGCCACCCAGAACATACATTGAAATCTATCCCGTATGGGGAAATGCTAAGAGTCAAAAGGCTATGTACCAATGTTAGGGAAGCAGAAGTAGAGTGTGACAAGGTTTGCAATAAATTCATGGAGAGAGGTTATGACCCAAATCAAGTGAAACTAAGTTATAATAAAGTATTTGGAAAAAGTAGCAAAAAACAAGATTATGGGAACAAGGACAAAAATAGTCAGCATGTAGTTACAAATTACAAGGAGAATGTTCAAAAATGTTTTTGTCACAAAATATACTATTTTTTCTAAAGTATTTAATGAAATGATAAAAATAGTTGGAACAAGACAAGAAGGAGGTACCTTCTTTGGTGAATGTTGAGCTTACTATTTCTTTCCAGAGAGGAGAAGTTTGAAGGATTTTTAGTAAGAGGCAGGTTTGAGAGACCAACACAGAAGCTAGCATGTGCAATAACAAGGAAGGAACTTTCCCTGTGGAAAGTGTGCAATATGCCCTTACATAATCAGAGAAGCTGAAGATATTAAGGGGAAAAGTTTTAATACTATAGGAACATTTAACTGCACTAGCAGGGGGATTATATATCTTATAAAATGCTTTTGTGGCAAAGGCTATATTGGGGAAACTAAAAGAAGTCTGGCTGAGAGAATAAAAGAACATGTTAGGGATGTTAAAAATAGGAAGATGAGCAGCCCAGTGGCAGAACATTTTCATTCAGAACATGGGGTATAATAGACAATATGAAAGTCACTATTTTGGAACAAGTATATAACAGATATGGAGATGAAAATGTATTGAAAAAGATTTTAAGAAGAAAGGAAGCAATTTTAATAATGAAATATGAAACTTTGCAGCCTTTAGGAATGAATAAAGAGTGCAATTGGCAGAACTTCATGGGTTAATTGTTAGCTTAACAATTAGGAACTGATTTTATTATGTAATGAATTGTTAATTGATATGGCAGCTGTATAAAAGGACTGTGTGAGTGAGCTTTACTTTTTTACTCTGTAAAGGCTTGCAGCTGAGGCGCTAGGAGAGGAGAGACAACTAAAAGGTTTTTATTAAATTCTTATTTTGGAAAGTAGAGCTGTTTTCACTGGTCTTTTGTGTGGTTTCAGAATAAATATAAATTATACCTCTCATAAAACAATAAATATAAATTCCATGAACTTATCAACCTAAATTCATTTATGTGTTTGTGCTTCTAGTACTGGCTTAATACTTACAAAATTATTCAAGCCTGGATATATATGTGCAAGTAATTTAAATATCTAACATAACTCTATCAATTCTAGATAATTCATCCTATCACCTCCTCTTTTATTAACAGTTACAATTTGTAATACTCTGAATTTAAAATGGTGATTCCTTTCAGTAACTATATGTTTTGCAAGTGCATTTTGTTGATTAGAACGTCTAATGTCATATATATGATTATAAATCCTATCTTTAAGTCCCCTTGATGTCATACTTACATAAAAACAAGGGCATAGGGCACAAGTTGCAAGATAAATAAGATTGCTATCATCACATGTAACATGGAATTTAGTTGTAAATCTATAATCTAAAACAGGATGACAAAACAGTTGTATATCTGTTATTACATCACACATATTGCAACGGCCACAGGGAAATGTCCCACAACTCCACACATTTTTATATACTTTCTTTTGAATGTCAGAACTATGATCTATACATAAGAGTCTCTTAAGATTCTTATTGTTCCTATAACTAAATATGGGGAACTCACCTATGATGTCTAATATGGTGGAATTAACTGTAAGAACATGCCAATTCCTTTCAATTATATTAACAATATTCTTATTATCATTCATATATCTAGTGATGAAAGTTACCCTACTGCTCTTATTAAATCCATTACAACAAGTTCCTGTTTTTCTTGTCTTCATCTCTAAGTCATTAATGTTCATAAAAACAACTTCCTTCGCTCTATCTAGCATAGGTTTATTATATCCTCTTTCTAAAAATAATTTCTCCATGTATTCTACCTGTTTATATAAATCTGTAGCATCTCTACAGATTCTGTTAAGTCTATGAAATTGGCTATTAACAATATGAGAAAAAAACGAACCTAAGATGCATACTTTTGAAATGTAATAAAGCATTTTTCCAACGCAGCTTCCGATACAGAGAAGTGGACACGCATCCTTGTGTGTCTTTGGAAATAACTATGTCCAAAAAAATCTACCTTCAAATTGGAACATAGCATAGTAATTTCCAAGAAATCTGTCATTGATTCTACCTATTTCACAAAATCATTCAACATGGTAGTATCACCATCCCAAATTAATAGGATATCATCCACAAAACGTCTGTATAGGAGTACATGTGAATAATAATGACTGTTAAATAAAAATGCTTTCTCCCAAAAGTATACAAAAAGGTTCGCATAAGTATTCGCACATGGGGTGTCCATAGCAGCACCCCATTTCTGCAAATATAAATTGTCTTTAAACATAAAAACATTATTAGATAAAACAATATCAAATAATGTACAAATCAACAACTGTTCATCATTGTTAAATGTGCCAATTTCATTCAGAATATCCCTAATGGCTTCCATTCCATATTCATTAGGGATAGAAGTGAACAGCCTCTTAACATCTAAGGTGACTAATAAACATTCTGTTGGTAAAAACCATTCAGACACATGATCTAATTCCTCTAATAGCTGATAAGTATCTCTTAAAATAGTAGGGATATTCCTCACTAAGTGTCCTAACTTAGTTTCAATATAAATAGACATTGTCTCTGTTATCCATACTTCTCCTGCCACAATAGGGCACATTGGGGGCGGAAAAATGTTCTTATGAACTTTCGGTAACCCTTTTATATAGGGAATCAATGGAGACTCTACTAAAAGATAGGCATAGAGTTCCTGATCAACCTGTCTACACATGAGAAGATCATATAGATCATCATAGATACGTTTCAAAATATTTTTAAAATGTTCACCATCAATGTTGATATATGTGTCGGTATCTTGTAGCATCTCAAACTTGGCTTCATCATAATCACTCGTATTAAATAACACTATCCCCCCACCCTTATCTGCTGGTTTGATGGATAAATCAGCATTTTTCTGAAGAAAAAGCAAAGATGCTTGTTCTTCTTCACTTAAATTAAAATACAGGCACCTGCGTGTTTGAGTGGAAAAATATTCATAAAAATCCCTTTCACGCATCTTGATGAAACATTCTATACATGCCGGTAAACCGGGAATAAAAGTGCTTTTACATTTTAATCTATTAATACTATTCAAGACAGCCTGACAATCATCTTTAAACATCAATTTTAGTGCTATAGAGTGCCCAAACATTCTTAAATCAGTTAGAAAATCTCTGAAATCACTACTTTGTGATGGAATAAAGGACAAACCTTTATTCAATAGTGATATGTCCGCAGGAGTTAACCCATTATCCATTACCCATTCAATGCACTTCAATTAACCCCTCTAAAATTGAACATACAAGTATTGTACTCTGGGTAAGCAAAACAGTTGTGCCTAGGTCAAAATGGCAGCCCTTAACATTCTTAGGGTATATATGATCTGTAAGACAACAATATCACACTTACCAGGTACAAGACCTTGGATTCTGGCCACACCTGATATACCTATGGAAATGTGAGGGAGAGGTATTGTCAGTAATACCAAATGTGATGTTATTACAGGGTAATATGTGCATATACCTACATGTGCAGTAGCTAACATGATACTGCCTACATTGCTGACATTTTGAGTATGTGTGTACAACTGTGGATTAAAACCAAACACACACACCCAAAGTAGATAGCCTTGACACCCATGTACTGGTATGCAGAGGCTGCCACAATGACTGATACAGTATTACAGTGATGAACAACACAGGAAGCTTATCTGGATGTGCCTTTGATGTAGATTCTGTAGCACCCACCTCCATGATGTCTGGGGTGATGGATGGTTGGGAGCTAATGGATGAACCCAGGATTGCCAGGAAGTCCCCTGTAAACAAGAGTGGTCATTCTGCTGCAGGCCCTCCACCCATGGCAGCACAGTCCTTGGCCAGAAAGGCAGCCCATTTTCATACCACATTGACCATATCTGTTGCCCAGTTCTGGACCTGCTCATAGGTTCTGTCCTGTAGCCCTATTTGGTTGACTGCAGTGACGAGGTTAGCCCAGAGTGCTGCACACTGTTCATTATGCTGGTGACTCCTGGACAGCAGAATGTTATAATGCAGTCTGAGGCCATCCAGGATAGTACTGTTTTCAGTGTCTGAAAATGGTGGGTGCCTCCTTCGATACATCCGTCCTGGAAGAGATCAAGATGGGAACACATCACAAGACCAGATACAGAGATATCCACTATGTACAGACCCTGCACAAACAAAATGGCCTGCAGTATCCCAGTAGCCACTGCTACCTCCCACATCATACCCCAAAGTCTATCAACACACTATGTATGTGGTTATCAACAACATAGTAGCAATAACAGTATGTCCCTGTGTGCTGTGACTGAATGTGCTGTATGTCACTACCCCTATCTATGCCATCTACTGTGGTGTGTCCTCTATGGGCATAATCCAACTACTATGTCATACAGCCACTGTCAGACACAGCAATGCAAACCTGCTATAGTATATCATCCATGTAGGTGTCATACTTGTCCAGTACACAGATGTTTGCTGCATGTGTACGTGTGCCTGATACATTTGGTCCTGTTGGCACAAACATGTGGATGTCTTACAAACAGTTGGCCGATAATTGCTGGTTGTTAGTATGTAGAGAATCTGGTTGTCACATGCCAGAACCCACAGTAAAAGTATATGCTACAGCAATAATTGTTATTCTATTCATACTCTTGCTTCATATGACCAATATGTACACACTGTCACTGAGGATGGGCCTGTGTCCCCCCACTAATAATGACTATGACCAGCATTCCTGCCATAGGGGTTTGCCAGGTATGTTAGCCATAGCTGTTAAGTAGTGAGATATGAATGTTGACAAAACAGTGATATAGCCACAGTACATCAGGGACAGTCAGGGACACCTGTACAATGTCTAAACTATTCCTGTGTGATGACATTCACAGACCGAGAGGAGGTGAATGACAGTACATCATGTGATATGATAGCTGTGCCTAGCATTACTTACTGACAATATGTGTAACAAACAATCCAGTAGCTTTTGTACAGGAGCTGACCGATGTAGAAAGGTGTGAGAGGGCCAGAACTGTGATTTAATTCACAGCTGGCACAGTCGAGAGGCATACCTGTAGCTGTTGGATAGCAGAGTATCACCAGCATGCCACTCCCAGAGATGTACTACAGACCTACTGTTGGTAATCCCCATTCCCCATAACTGCATCCCCCCATCTGCATCTCATTATATGGGGACATGTATGACATACCTGGTAGAGTGACGTAATCTGTATGTAAACAAATCCTCTTGAAAACAGCTTGCTAAATCGTACTTTATCTTGGAAAAGCAACTTACAGGGCTGTGTCCCATAGACAGTTGCTTGACTTTTGTAGGTCATGCTCATTAACAGGTCTGTGCACCAATCCATGGCTCAGACTTGCTAATTGAATCCAACACAGCTAGGCTGGACTTTCATTAGCCAATGACATGACACCACAGTACAATATTTAAGGCCTTCATGTAGGCCTTGCCCCATTTCTTGGTTTTTGAGATAGACATTAATGAGGTGTAGAGACTACAGCCTTCCAGAGGGTAGGTACAATTACTGTACACTGTTGAGATTCATGAGGTATGTCCTCAGTTTTGCATACTATGTTTGGCCATTGTCAAATAACATTGTGATTATCTGGCAGTTCAGTGTTAAACATTGTGGGTTGAGGTCAGTAGGGGGTAGAGAAGTGGGTGTCAGACATCATATCCATCGGAATATGCATGCTGCTGCAGTAGCTGCTAGTCTAGCAGCTTGCTATGTTGTAGGGGCAAACTGAGAAGCATGCACGTGTTGCTAGACCTTTGCCCACGTTATGTATGGGTGATGTCTGGATTTCTTTTTCTGGGGGGGTGAGCTATGGTAGGTCTGTAGCAAGTAGCTTAACATACCGCTGCATATGGTGCATGCTGTAGCTGCTGCTGCAGCCTAGGACACATAGGGGGAAGTGTGAATACTTTGGAGGGCAGCAAGGTGTATGTGTCACTGAGGGTGCAGTGTCATCTCTATCGTTATAGCATAGTCAGGGTGAGGGTACCCATAACAGTTCAGTTGAAGCATGTGCTTAAGGTTCATCTGTTATGTAACAGTGCCAGCCAGAGAGTAATAGGTGAAATATTGTTAGGCTATACAAATATGTGCAGTGTGTCCCTACCTACAAGCTTTCGACTTGAAAACTTGGGTTGCAGTTCATTCAGAGGCAGCAACCTGTTTTGGTTAAAATTGCATGACTCAGTCATTATTTGCTGTATTCACAAGAATGTAATTGAAGTGCAACACACTGGATTGAACCTAGGACTGTGAGTGGCAAAATGTACTGCATACAAGACATTTTATTTATTTATTTATTTATTTATTTATTTATTTATTTATTGACATTTGTTAAACGGGTTAGTCTGACTGGGCAAAGGCTGCTTTTCTACAGAGACCCAAGGAGAAAAACTCAAAGAGTATAAAAAACAAACAAATAAATGACAAATAGCAGTACAAAAACAAGTTCAATATTTACATAACTAGCAAGATAATATAATATAAAACCCTTTTTCAATTATTACAGAAGAGCAACGTTTATATGAAATTTAAACATACATGGTACATTATAACAAAATTAGAATCAGTCCAAAAAAAAAGGAAAGCAGAGAAAAAAGAATATGAGAAGATTAGTAGACTTTGCACAATAGCCAGTGAGAAAGAAAACATAATGATGTGAGTATAGAAACATGAATCGGAGGGAAAAAGTTAGAGCTACTGAGTCAGTGCTGCAGCAGGTGTATTTGCAAGACATGTGCATGCATCCAGTCTGTGACACAGGATTTGCATTCGTATGTGTTTTGTGAAGGGTATTAAGTGTAACACTCAAATGTCTGTCATGGTTTTCTAGCCTCAGTCTTTCATGACTTGCCAGTACTTTACCAGACACATATGTTTTTGTGAATACCATGGCAAAACTAGGGGGCATAAATGTGGACATTCTGCAGCAGTCTGTACAGCTGACAGGTATACCTGCTACCCAGACCTCACATAAATCCATTACTATTTATTTGGCTGTGTAGTGGTGTAGTCGCTGCATCACAGTCACAAATACACTCCCAAATTTCCATTATATGTACTTGCAGTGTGTCAGTGGAAATCAGTATATGTTGGTTGAAACACCTGTTTTATTCCAGAGCTGAGTAGCCTAGTGGTATAATGCACTGTGCTGTAATTGACAGGGGTTTGGGTTCAAGACATAGCAAGGGAGCTCATTTTGCAGATGTGCCTAACACTGTGAGTAACACATAAGATGCTTAAGGCAGTTTTAAGTGGGTTTGCATGACATGAAACTTAGCTCCGCTTAAATCCATGCTAAAAATAAAAAAAAAAGAAAATAAAAAGTGGGTGATAGGAAAGTGGTGAAATGTGGGCAAGCAGGTGAAAAAACACACTGAAAGGCAGGTAGGGTTGTGCGAGAAGGGTGTAGGAAAGGACCATAGCTTTCCATTTCTTCTACAGCGACAGCTGTGCAGGATTTGCAAAATTTGTAATATGGAGCCTCGCTTCCCAGAGAGAGGGGCGAGGGCAACATAAATGTGTTAATTCATTGATGTAATAGTTACTTCTGTCCAGTGGACATGTGCAAAATTGAGAGCTATGTATAAGGCAATATTTTTTGTGGGACAGGAGCCCTTTTTCTTAAGGAAAGAGTGGAATGTTGGAGAAGGGATATAGGTACATGTGGGGAGGTAAGTTGGGTAGGAGAGGTTGCATTTGCAGACAGACAAGACAGCATACAGGGGCAGTGTGTGACACATGAGGTGGGTAAACACTGCGGATGGGGAGGTTGTTGTGGAATCAGACTTCCATGTGCCCCCAGATGGCAGCAGTGTGACTGAGCTCCCCACCCATGGGCAGTCAGCATTGCTCTTTCACTGTCCCAAAGGTCAAAAAGCAGGGCTAACCAGAGGGGGCAGCATCAGCTTGGGTCCCAGATGTGTTGAGGTAGAGAAGATGGATAGCCAGGAACTAGCCTACCCAGTCGAGCTGTGGTGTTGAGGTATTTCAATGTGTATATGTGAACAAAACATTTAGTTAATTATAACAACATACCAGTATATTGCTAATAACCCAGTAACATATTAATTCATAATATATGGAGCACAACAATAAGTAAGATAACTGTCAGTATAGTAACAGCAAGCCACTAATAGTTACGGCATAAGGCAAACAACATAGGTAATTCAACAAGATATGTTAGTATGCAACCATTGTAATAGATAACAATAATAAAACACAAGGCTCAGCATAATGTTTAGAGAACAACATATGAGAATAGTAAACCATAAGAAATGTATACCAATAATAAATAATGATGAAGATAAGGGTGGGGGGAGAGAGAAATACAGTCCATTACTACCAGTATAGGCTATATAGTTTGCAACAGTACTATTATATACTCTACAGGTCTGTTCTTCCTTTATGTAAAACAGTGCCCTATAGCTGCTGTAGCATGTACATACTTCTCAGTCTATCTACATGGGACAGTATGTGCCAAGCAGTAACACCTACAGGTGCTCAACTACAGAGGACTATTACAAGTCAAGTGCACCTATATAACTACTAAGGTGTACTGTGGACTGACATAGCATGACTGTGCTATTGACATAAACATGTTGATGATAGATCTGTGACAAAGGGATTAGGCAATGGTGATTAGAGTCCGTGACAGAGTGACACGTGAGAGACATGTATCATGTGCAGTACCGAGAATAAACAACTATCATGTCATCTTTAACAGGCATTGGGTTAGATCATCAGCAAATGTTAAGACACACCAGGCATACAGCCATAACAAGATTACACATTATATTTATTGTATTATCTTTTATTACTATTGTACTTGTCTTTACTTTATGACATCTTATCACATTCCTGATCAATGCTGTTAACAGACTGTTACATCTGAATACACAAATTATTAACCCATAATAAGGGCTACTGCACCCATTTACCTGTAATCACTGTGGGGAAAACATCTGCTAACAATACATAACCGATTCACTAATATTTATTAGGACTTGTCACTGGATTTGAACCCTGGTCTGTGTGTGACAAAATGTGCATCAGAAACAGCATTTAACAAACCAAGCTACTGAGCCACTGCTGGCTATTGACTGACTATTTGCCTAGAGCTCACTTGGAAACCAAATATGACCTGATAGTAGTACTACAGTTTTATAAAAGACTGCAGTGACAGTTGAACATACATGCATGGCATTCATGCATGACAGAGATACTAGGTAAACTGTACATTAATACATAGAATGCAGGTGTACACAATAAACTCTTAGTGGGTGGAGATATCTTTGATGTGTACAAACCATATCAGATTATTGGTTGGCAACTTGTCCCATATACAGTTGCAGATAGCATTTTTGCAGTCTACAGCTATTACAGCTTCATGATTTCCTTCAGCACTGTACTTCAGAGCAGAAATGCATATAGCTGAAATACAATGGTTAACACAAGATAATCCTGATATACACAATATAGCTTGGGTGTTCCTGGTATTGATTTAAATGTTAGTGCAGTAAAAATGTCATAATGCATATATCTTGTATTACATCTCTTCATCTACAATTTAGCATAACACTCTTTCACAGGTAAACCTTGAGTCAGTTAGTAGCATTCTTTGTTTATTTATTTCAGACCAGATGTCATACTCATTTTCATAAACAACAGCACTACTTACATGCATATTGCACAACACAGCTTTCTTAGGGGTACCTTTATGCAGTTATTGGTATATTTTTCAGTCTTTACTGCACAACAGTTGATATAATACAAGTGTTGCAATACAGCTGTAATTCCAAAATTATTGCAGTAGAAACTTCATTTTATTAACGTTATCAGGTTTAATGCTTTAATCTTTAATCACTATAGGACAGTAGTCAGCTACGACAATACAGGCCTATGTCCACATTCATTGCAATACTCAACTCTGTAGTTTATGTACCTACTGGCAGTGAATGAGGTACTCTATCTTGTGTAGTTGAATATGGAATGCAAATTAATCTGTACTCACCACACATACAGCGCAACCCGGCCAGGTGCCTTGCATGGGCCTGCAGGTTGCGAGCTCTCTCCTCTGCAGATGTAGGGAGAATAGAACACCATTATGCGTACTTGTCTATCACACATTCAGATTAGGTATTGGCAAAACAATGCATACTTAAAAACATGTGGGGCATTCTCATTCTGAGCATCCTGGATCCAGGTGTCCAGAAGTCCCCTCTTCCAATGCTTCAGATCATCATAGTGATGATGGACTTTGTCACCTGTGCGGGGGATACCTGTAGCACTGGTGAGATCACATGCCAGCCAGTCCCAGGTCTCCACCTTGTAGTGTGATCCTGGAACTGGCCCTGCAGCAGCCAGTGTTCATGATTTTCACTAGGAGTCCATCCATGACCCTGAACTCCAGAATGCTCCACTATTGCACCTGAAAGTGCTTACCCTCTCCAACACCTGCCATAGTTTCTGCACAGATGAAACTCTAACTGATTCTGCTGTATTCCTGCCTGTTGCACTTAATATAGTCTGTTTTTGCCACCCTTATACACCATTAGGCCATTTTAAAAATGCAGTGCATCGCTTGGCACCATGCAAACCAGCTTAGGTGAGGAGAGCAGTGCTTAAACTGGAAATGCTTAGCAATGCTTAGCATTGTGCAAACCAGCTAAGTGCAGCCAAACAGTCTTTAAACATAGATTGTTTTGCAGTGCTTATGATGGCTTAGCAAGGCTTAACAGAGCTTAGCTGAGTGCAGTAGATCATGATTTAAAAATAACTGGAATAATTTATCTTGTGAAAATAATTACTTAATTTCCTTTCCATGTATTCAAACCCCACACCTACTACACAGGAAGCCATAATTTTATCCACTTGGCTACATGGATATGTAGTATGCTGCTATAATTTTATATATACCTGTCAGCTACATTTAAGCACTGCTAAGCACACAACCATGCCACCCAAACCAGCTCAGCTATGCTTAAACTTGACCTTTGAATCATAAATTAAATGCATCTGGTTTCTACTTTTGATGTCTGGCACGTGTCAATCACTGCATGCCATGTTGTGCAAACTTAAAAAAATATTATAACATTGAATTTTTTGCTATCGGGCATTTGGACAGTACAAGGAGTGTGTTATTCATCTACAGACACAGTTAGTAACACACTCCCTACACTGATTCTATACCACCTTCCCCAGCTCTCCCTCAGTAACGCATCTTCTTTAATATGCAAGGCATGCTACTGAGGGGGAACTGGGCACACAGCCATGGTACTTTCCATGTAGGCTGTACACTATGCCTACATGGATTTTATTTTATTAAATCCTGGGGAAAGTATCAATATATGATAAGATGATGATGGTGGCAATGAGGTGACATAGTCTGAGGGTGCAGAGGGTCAGTCTGACACTGAGGTTGTGACTCCCACATCCCCTGTCCATATTTCAGACATAATCAGTATGCTTACCCATATCCATGACATGGAGACCTCTAATATAGTACAGGATAAGGGTGACACGGTTTATCAATGTGGTGTGGGGAGCCTGGTAGCAAAGCTGGATGCTTCTCCACATAGCTATCATGAGATTGAGGTGCCACACAGAAGGGTTAGTAGAGGTGATCAGAGGAGGCCTGCTGTCTACCCTCCTCCAGATGCAGGTGTGTTATTAGGTGCTGCCACATGTATGTGTAGAGCTGTAATGGAAGCAGTGGCACGGACCACCAGTGTGTTGGAAGAAATAGTGTGAATACGAAACATTGTGCATTCTGACATACATGATTACCAGAACCATGTGGGTGACTCTTTAGTCAGGATGAATGACATACTGCATCTGGCAGTGTCTGTGATTGGACATCTGCTTGGGAGGGTGGGCATCCATGTTGCCGGAAAGCTGATGCATTTTCCGGTGTTAGCAGATGTGTCCATACAATATACCTCTTCATTAATGGCACTACTTCCACTGCTCCATCAGTAATTGTGTTGTTTACACCCAGACATGGTAACCCATGAGGTTGTGGTCCAGGATGCAGTCATGAGGAAAGCAGACATCATACACATTCGGGTAGCATCCCAGTTTCTAGCCAGGGATGTGGAAGTAGCAGTGCAACTTCTGACTAAGGTTGTTCTGTTGCCCAGGTAGCGAAGATGCTAAATTGACTACTCTACCATGCACAGCTCACACCTGTTCAAGATGCCAGGATGTAGTGCTAGCAAAGTGAATGATTGATTGTATTCATGCAGACACAAACATAAAAAAAAATCACTTGCTCATACCAACTCATACTCATGTCAGCTATCTAAATAGTACTGTTGAGTGCTATACATCTGTTGTTACTGACCGTGAACACTGTAATATGACAAATACATGTGTTTTGTTATTGCACACACTTACTTCTTTGGTATCACCTTTGCCCTCCTACCTCCCTCCCACCCCAACATTGTGCAAATGGTGATAACTATGCTTTGTACTTTGCACATGTCCTTGTGACATAGGGTTGCAAATATGTCTGATACACACAGTGGACAGCCAGTGCTTGCTAACTCACAAGCTTGTATTTATCAATATGTACCACAGAAGAATATCAACTGATTTATTTCTCCTACTCATCTGTGAATGATTGCTTTTATATTTAAGGAACTTAATTACATTTCAGTTAGTATTGTAAGTAAAGCAGTGGAAGTAGTAGGCACGTCTATCTTGCTTCTTGGTATAGTTCTGCAAATGAGGGTATAACTGACATTTTTCATGTTTTATAGACAGTGGTTAATTGAAATGGTTGATGCACAATATTAGTTTGAATACATACATTCATATTGCAAAAATGAGGCATAGCAGATATTACTGACATAAATGTTCTCCTCAGACAAATGTATCACTGAAGGACATATACATATTTCCAAACGAGAGCACTCTGTTGTGTAACTTTCTTATTTTTTTACAGGTTCCACATTTACCTTGTCAGCACTGCAGGGAAGAACTTTGTTTTTGGGGAATGTCCCTTTATGATGTTGTCAGAAAACAGCCATTACATGGTTAAGTAAAGGTTGTGGAATTTGACAAGCAACAGTTATTCCATATGTATGTGTATGACATCTTAGGCTTTCTCCTAGGTAGTGACTGTGTGTGCACTCCTGTGCCTCTTAGCCAGATCCAGAGCATACCATGCCATGCATGCATCTGTCTACCAGCACCATCTGCAGTTAGTGGTTCTCACTCAGAATCCTCATCTGTATCTACTGCTGGCCCTCGCTGTCATCTTTGAAACAGTGGTCCTGTCCCTTGCTGTCCTTGTTGAAGGAGTTTCATGAGAAGTATAACATGTTACATGGGACAAACTGTAATTATTTTGTCAGACATGTCTAGGTTATACAGCATTGCACCTTCTGATGTGCCTAGACTCTGGAACCTTGATTTGAGCAATCCAAACACACGCTCTATGATATTCTTAGTTTGGGCATGTCTCAATGTCTCTTTGCTCAGTGGGGTTGAATGCATATCTCATGGTTGCTATGAGCCAAGCCTTCAGTGCATAAACTGCATCTCTCACTAGATAACCTAGAAGAATGTCACCCCTAGAAAACCATACATGTGAGGCATGGACACTACCTGGGTTACTTGAAAAGCATTGTAGATAATCCTTTGGGCATTAAAGGCAACCTGACAGTTTATACAGTGTAAATCTCTTCAGTTGATGAACCTCCTTCTCTGTTCACTGGGTGGGTTTTTTATTTCTATTTGTGAGCAGTCTATGGCCTCACCTCTTCAGGGAAGTGTACAGCTGCATATAGTACCTGTATGGCTCTTGCTCTCTCCTGTGGGTGCATGGGAAACAGTTATGATTCCTTGCATGTAGTAGCAATGCATTTAAAAACTGATGTAATATTCTAGAGTCTGATGCCTGTGACACATCTAGTATATTCCCTGTGGGTCTCTAGAAAGCACTAATAGCAAGTATATGTAACACTACACATGCCTTTATTTCCACTGGGATGGGATCTCCACAATTTCCCTGGGGCCTGATGTGAGCACAGCAGATTTTGCATATTTCCTCCAGTGTTTTCCTGTATAATCTGTATCTGTCAGCAATTTCTGTGTCATGCAATCCATGTTAAGTCAAACCAAACAGGGTCTAAACCCCCTTCTTCTTCTACTTCTTACCTGAGTTCTGGCAATAGCAGCAGCACCCTGATTTAAAGCCTGTTTCACATACAGCATAATAATTGCAGCAACGACCACTAACATACTTTTTTTCTTAGTGTAATCATGCTTGTATTTCAAAGAGTTTGGGTGTTCAAAACAAATGACGACACAGAGTGTACACAATTGCTTTATAGTTTCCTGAATAGATCCGCCATGCTGGATTGGTTAATTAGTATGCACTTTGTCTCTTTATGCTGTCGTTAGTATATTCTGCCATTTGCCTTTGTTTTGATGCCCATCACATCATGTAGAGCCATGTAATGAATGCCAATAAGTTTGCTATTATGTTGCAGTTATTGAAGCCAAACCATAGCTATTCTGCTTAGGCTACCATATAATAATAGATTCCTATTCACACTACTTGTGACTAAACTGCACTATACTCTGTTTGCAGTATTCAAGTCATATATGAAAAACATAGACATATCCATAAAATTGCTAAGGTCTCAATCCAGTAATATGTCCTTTATGGAAAACTTGCTTCTCTGCAGGACATTTTTTGTAATGTATGGTGATTCTGTGGGATGCAATCACTTCTGAAAAAACGTGGCTCTTCTGAGCCCTCATATGCTTTATACCAGAGTTACATAGCATTACCCAAGTATTTAACCCACTCCCAAACCAGATTTGTCAGCTTATAAGAACTGGTGAAAACAGAGTGAAGGAAAAGACTGAGGATGGGTGTTAATATTTTTAGTATGTTAGTTTCAAAATATGGCACAGTCCTCATATTTTTGATAGTAAACCATATTATGAGTGTGTGTATGCATGTGTGTGTGTGTGTGTGTGTGTGTGTGTGTGTGCATATATCTATATATATATATATATATATATATATATATAATATATATATATATATATATATATATATATATATATATATATATATATCGTTTACGATCATAATCTTAAATTGGAATCAGTAGAATGATCATATAATTGACCCACATCTGCGAAAACTGACAGTGTCAAACTCTGGCAATGTCAAATTACAAATTGAATGCGATTTTGGGATAAGTATTAACATGGGTCCAGATAGGGGTGAGATATGTACTTCAACAATATTTTAGATCGACATTGTCACTGTTTGACCTCCGGACTTCATTCAAAGTGGATTTAACTGAATTCACTTCAAGATTATGACAATAAACCTATATATATATATATATATATATATATATATATATATATATATATATATATATATATATATATATATATATATATATATATATATATATATATATATATATATATATAAAATATTGCCAAGTCTAGAAGTGCCATGCTGATAGACTCCTACCCAAGATGACTGCTGTAATTAAATCAAAAGGTGCTTCAACAACGTATTAGTTTATGGGTGTGCACACTTATGCAACCAGTGTATTGTACATTTTTTATTTTTTTATATTTTCCCCCTAACAGATTTTTTGTTTTTCAATTGAATTGTACAGGTTATAGATCACATTAAAGGTGGGAAAAGTTTTGAAATGATTTACTGTGGTCTCATTTTTTTATATCACAAAACCTGGCATTTGAACAGGGGTGTGTAAACTTTTAATATCCACTGTACCTATCTGCATGTCCCGCAGGGTTTTGCATGCCATGTCATTCACACCCACATAAACCCACACAATGTTAAAGTAATATTTGCTGGGTGAAAGGGCCCTTATGATATCACATATATTTGCACTTGAAAGACAATTTACTGTAATCTTGTCTTTGTACAACATAGTGAGAAGAAAGTGTACTAAAATATTTTTTTTATTTTGAGAGTGGTTCTGTTTACCAGATCTTGGATAATTAAAATATTTGTGATTCTTTGTTAGAAGTGTGCCAGAAGGTGATGCACTGTTATATTTTAACAGAGACATAGGGTTGTTACCCTGATTTGAGACTGCTAGTAATTATGTGATCTGCTTCTCAACTATGAAAAAAAGAAAAGGGATGCATAGATGTTTACCTGTCATATAACTGTCTGCATAGCTGTGGAATGGAACTATTTTTTTTTCTTTATTTATTTATTTTATTTAATCATATATGAAATAATGGATACAATATTAAGTAAACAGTACAGTAGACCTTGATACACTGAGTGCTACCAGTAATGATTTATCTCTCTGCATTCACTGTCAGTTTTTTAAGTTGCTAGTATTACTTCTTTATTTTGTTTTCTTCAACCAAATTTAGCAAGATGCAATGAGTTCCTGTAATTTGATACTTTGAAAGGTTTTTGATTGTTTGGTAGGCATTGGGTAATGGCTACCTGGTGCTGCATTCCTTTTAATAGCAAATGTGCATTTTCTTACAGGCTTCCAAGTTTAACAAGAAACTATTTACTTTAAGTGTTGAATATGCAGTATGTTTTGCAGAGATTACTTGCATTTTCCTAATTTAATAGCAGCAAACATTTATGAAAAGCAGAGAATTTCTACATTGTGCTGAAATGATTTCAGAAATCCATCATGCACAAACTTGTATGCAGGTCATTCATTTGCTTGTTTGTCCCTTAATCCCAATTGGCCTAGGGTGTGGTGGCTAGCTTTGTTCAGCCATCTTGTATGTGCATCAACTATTTATAAAATAAGTGACATATTTTTCAAATACATGCATTTTTTACAAAAGTGCCAATGAAGAAAATGATTTCTGGTCTACACTGACCACTGCATTCTTCAAAAACCGTATGCATTTCATGGTATACGAGTATATGCTTATATGTAAGTATATGTAGAAACTATCTATGTCTGCCTAGGTATATGTATGTCAATATGCATATTTACATACACATGCACACATTTGTAAGTAACAGTTATTGCATACACACACACACACACACACACACACACACACACACACACACACACACACACACACACACACACACACACACACACATCTTTGTATGCATATATACATTCTAGGTGTGCATGTCTACATTTACTTAACTTACTTCTACAGTCATAAATGTAAAAATATAACTACCCTCATATATTTAGTACCCTATGAGAATGAAAAGAAAAAAAAAAAGAAAAGGAAAAACAATTACTGTAGAACTCTAGCCTTCTCTCCTGAACCTAAAGACCCACCAGGCCAGCTAGTCCCCCTTTATATCCTCAGATTGTTATAAATGTGCTGAAACTGCTGTCCTAAGAAGAAGAAAACAGGTCATCTCCCAACTCCTATCAGATCAGATATCTTTGTTTTTCCATTCAGTGTTTGCTTCTGCCTATTTCAGCTTCTGTAGTTACGACTCCAGATAGAGGTGGAGAACGAGCTTGGTAGTATTCTCAGACCAACTTGGAGCACAAATCTTGGCCTTTACAACAGCTGACATCCTGCAGAGTGCCAATATAATCATAAAATATGTAAGTACAGGTCATAAGATAAGAAGGTGTGAACTACACTCTCTGAGGTGTGAGATCAGCATACCTGGCCCATGCAACCACCTTACAATAGCAGAATCAAGGTCGGTTTACTAACTTGACTGAAGAAGTCACATGGACATGTCTTTCAGTGGTTATTTATTTATTTGTTTATTTATTCATATGCACAGTGTCCAAGAATGTCTTTATGATTTTACTGTAATAACATATTAAAGCATGACCTTTAAAGTAGTGCTGGTGATATTGTTTCTTATTTACTATTTTGTTCATTCATTACATTAATAACATGTTTACATTTTTTTCTTGTCTTATTGTAAATAAGTGAGTTTTATTAAGTAACAAGGTGAGCTATGGTTTGATGGACACATGTGGATTAGGATGCAGTACACTCCATCCTAAGTATAAACTCACTATACATATATCTCCCAATGGTATAGCATAGTTTTATGTGAGAATCTAAACTCATTTTGTGTCCTTGAGAGCAGATACACCAGTGCGTAATACTGAATTTTATAGAAATAAATTCAGATGGCCTTCATTTACATAAGAACTGTGGAAATAGACCACAGATCTCACCGACAGTCATATGGCTAGTTTTGTATCTGTCCTCAGCCAAACTTGGCAGTGATTGATTTGAGATAGGACAAAAGAGACAAAAATAAGGTAACTGATACTTACATTTTAAAATAAATGGAAAATTATGCAAATTCTATTCATTTAGCAATCTTACTGTGAAAAAGTTGTTGGTTTGAGTGTAAGCTGAAGTAAATATGCAATTGTTGTATGTTGATGTTAATGACACGGCTGGTAAAGTGTTATGTGCCATTTATTGCTTGTGCATATATGGCTGTGTAATATGTACAAGAAACTTTATTTTATCATAGTAGAATACTATGCTATTTACACAAGGGCCCTTTTTAAGCCTAGTCATATTTCACAATAAATTTGATAGGTATTAGTTCCCAAAGGTTTTGCTGGACATATATATATATATATATATATATATATATATATATATATATATATATATATATATATATATATATACAGCTTTTTATATCTTTACAGCTTTCATACTGTCATTAATTATGGCTGATTGTAGTGGAAAATGTTTACACTACAGTAATTTGAAATATATGTGGAAGTCTGCTTTAATTTATTAGTTTATGAATGCTAGCTGCTGGTATAACATTGCAAAGAAATTACTAAAACTGTTGTATTCATCCCTTATGTTAATGCTAGTGTGCTTTTGCTTTGAATCTCAGTCTCAGGATTCTTTCTTTATGTCGCTTTATGTGCTTTGGCAAACGGCGTATGTTTCAGGACTGCTAATGTGCACTAAACATTGAATGATGCTTTAAGAGCTGTGTTGCAGGGTTTATAAGTCAGTTTCATGTCTGTAAATCTAATTTCAAAAGGACAATTTGTATTTGTTTTTTGTTTTTTTTGGGTGAATGCATAGTGCAGTAGCAGAGATCCAGACACAGGAAAGACAACCTCAGCGCTGACACATCATCATGGGGGCACTTAGGCCATACGACAAATGCTTTTTTTTGACAAAGGGGACAAAATAAGCTGAGAGAGCTAAGTATTAGAACCAAGTTGCTTTGAATATACATGCAGCTGGGGAGGAATCCATTGATGTAGTGCAGCCACAGTCGTCCAGGGAGGAAGGTTTGTGCATCCCTAAAGGCAATATGTTGTTGTGTCTTTCGGCTTTTCCCAGTTAGGGGTCACCACAGCAGAACTTCGGTCCGCTAATGATTGGCAGTAGATTTTTATGTGCCGGGTTGCCAGCTCTGATGCACAACCTTCAATGAAGGTATGTCCATTCATGCATGTCTCCACGCAGAAGACGCTCTAACTGAGAATCAAACTGGACAGCGTCTTACTGTGAGGCGACAACGCTACCGCAGCACCACCACTGCAGTCCCTGAAGGCAAAATCATATTATGTAAAATACTGTTGAGGATAGCTTGGTACATACAACACATGACATTTCTTATCAGCAGGTGCGCCTTCTTTTTTTGTCTTTCAGGAAAGTGGAAAGAGTTTGCATGGTAAGTATGCTCCACACCTACTTATAAAGAAATAATTACTTCATTCATAATTTCAGTAACAATGTCATCAATTTTCCTTCACAGGCTCATCAGCAGGAATCTGCAATTCCATTATGCCAGTACAGTAGGCAGATGTTGACAGCAGAATGGCTGTTGATGAGAATGATGATGCCATGATGGCTGTATTTATGACAGGGCTTGAAAGCAGTGTACGCAATTGCCAAGTGTACTGAAAGGTTCACTCACTCCACAGAAAGTACTTAATTCTACAGGCAGTGACACATAATCAAATAGATGAAGACCTTTCTTTGCAGGTGGTAAAGGGACAGACCCCAAGTAGCTCAACACTAGTGTTTGATTGACCACAAAAACACCTTCAAGGAGATGGTGGATTGTAGAGGTGTAAGTGTCCACTGTAATGCCTGTACAAATAAGTACAAGGTGAAGACAAATGTAACAGCTATGTCCAGATACATGAAAAGCCTTGCCTGTCAAAAATCACATGTGCTGGGACATTGTTCAGACTCAATCCACTGCCAAAGAGAGGCAGCCAGAGATGATCAAATTACTGCAGGGTTCACAAGAGGATTTATATTAGTACAAGATAATAGTAGAGAGCAGTTGGCAGTTCAATTGCTTTTATTCTGCTACATTTGTTACTGCTTGTTGGTAGTATCCAAAAACACAGTAGTCATGAACAAACAGCTTTAATGAAGCTTTCGGGTCTACACCCTTCATCAGCACAGGGTATAGACCCGAAAGCTTCATTAAAGCTGTTTGTTCGTGACTAGTGTGTTTTTGGATACTACTTGACATTTTCTGATCTAGTGTATTTTCGTGGTGGAGCACTGCTTGTTGGTAGCCAGATTAAATTGTTTGGCATCTACCCTCTGCTGATTTCAAAGCTGCTGAGAGCATCTACAAAACTATGTGCCATTTTTCAATTTATTCTGACTTATACTGAACTTGTATTTGATTAACTGTGCTGTTTTATTAACTTGCATTACACCTGCACTGTATTTTTGCAGTGATTTACTGCTAAACTGTTTAATTAACTGAGTGTGAACTGTTCTGCTGTTATATTTAAGTGTGTATCTGTTCTCCTGTGTTAAATCAGACTAAACAGAGTTAAATACCTTTAGGTATCTTTAGGTATCTTGGCTGTATTTTTATCCTTCTAACACTCCTATGTAAGTGAGACCCTCCCTTACAGCTACTGTATTGATTTTATCCAGTTCAACTCACACCTATAGGTACTCTCCTCAGATAGCACCCACTTTACTATCCCTGACCTCTTTTTCACAGACTATGATGACCATGGATGGACAATTTTTATGGTTTCTCCTGCTAGTCTGGTTGATATGGACATCTTGAGACAGTGTAGTAACTGCCTCATGTACATGGACAACCCACTACTACTACCATCTTGGAAAACGATATGTGAGAGATGCAATTATATTAAGTACCTAGAATCCATGCTCTCTCAATCACAAGCCAGTACATGGAAACATGCTTTCAATAGGATAGACACTCACTCAATTATAATTCATGTCTGAGACAGTGCAGAGTTGTACCTTTCTTTGGCAGCTGCTGTAGGATTAAGGACAGGAGTCATCAGCAATATTTCAAATCAGTAGCCTGGAAAAGAGAAGAAAAAATGGGGGAAGAGATAGAACAAGGGAGAGGTGCTTTAGTACTAGGCAATACAGTTTCCAAAGTAAAATTAATTACAGAAATATGTTACAATTTCCACTTTTCAACAAGGTGATTGTGGGGCTTCCAACCATCCAGGAAGAGGTGGTAGAGTGAGTTTGTGTGCCAGATATGAGAGTCATGGGCATTACAAGAATGTTTGGCCAACACATTGTTGATGCACCCCTATGAAACACACATTACCTGGCAGTTGATGGGACGGTAGCCCTTCCTATTTTGGTACCCATTGCTCCATAGTCCTAACAGGGCCATAATGACAACATGGGTGTTTTATATCTCTTCAAACACTTCAAGGAAATGTGATATCCTATAGGAAGCATGCATGGTTCTGGCTTGGCACTGTGGTGACACTTGTAGATAAATAAACTGACTCACACATGCCAAGAGTATGCTGAGGAAATGATGAAGTATCCTTAAGAAAGAAGCCTAAGAATACTTAATGTATCCCCAGTCTGTCCCTGAAAGATTTCAGTTGCAAATATTATGAGGGCTACACATATCTCAGTATCCATAAGTACAGGGAAGTTATGCATCCCTGCATTTCCTGTCTGTGGGCCATATAAACTCACTAAAACCCTTACAATATCCCTGTCTACCCTAAGTCTATCAATAATTTCTTGATTGTCAGAATTATAATAAATTAGTCTCATATATATCTGTACTCTCTTGGCCTGTGAGCCCAGCAGAGTGCCTGTGGTTTTGGCTTGGCTAAGACAAGCAGCAAATGCCAAGAAATAGCTAAGCTGGCAACAACACTAAGCACCATTTCCAAATTCTAATTAGATATGAAAAGACAAGTTTGCCTTTTATAATGTCTGTGTGCACAGTGCCAAAATGCTTCAAGAAATTAATATGAATCACAAACAGGCAGGAAGAAGGCTCGTTGATATAAAAATTTTAAATGATTTCAAATCTGCATCTCAGCAACTCTACATTTTGTATAACCTGATTGTAAGGTGTCACACTTAGCACAACTAACATCTTTGAATTGTACTGAACTTACACTTAGCTGTGACATACGTAGATTGCCTTTACACCTAAGTGCAATGCCTGTGAATACCATTCCTAGTCTTTGTAGATCTAGGAGGTTTTAGCAAGGACATCTTTACAGCCTCTGCATAAGACATTTTAGTATGGGTTGTTGCAGAGTGCTGTGGAAGTGTGTGCTTCATACAGTCTGTGCCGTTTTGTAAGAGTGAGGCTTCCATATTAGTTAGATGGTAGCACCTCTCACAAGCAGAACATCTCATAAGTAAAAGTTAATTATCTAGCAGCATTAAATAGTTGCTACTCTGCTTAAAGATACAAGTGCTATGAGGCTGGAATCAGAAGGAAGACATGTAGGTTGACCATCCAGTTTAGTCCAAGGATTTGTAGAATTAGTTTGAATACACAAAGTTAGAGATTTGACTTTACTAGGAAATAAATAACTAATTGTGCTAATTAAGTAGTAAATATGCACTATGCAGAGCAACTACTAAGGTGAACATGGAGCAACCACAAGCTGATTTTACTAAAACAGAACAACTGTAGATTACTATGCAGATCAGTTGTACACAATGCAACAATAACAATTTAAACCACACATATTGCTAATTACACTAATCAGCAATGATTGGGGAAGTCAGGCAGAATAGGAAAATGCATGACTCAAGGTACCTGCATCTATACAGTGGCCAGTTAACTGGGGCTGTACAGTGAGTAGCACTGTGGAAAAGAGGGTAATTTATTACAAAAAAAAAGAAAAGCTGATAAAAATTCAAACAAGCACACCGGCCCATACCAAAATGACACTGTTCAAGGTTCAGCTGCAATCAAAGGCCTAGAAATGGCTAGGTTCTTTCTCCACACTCTCACGTGGAGTTAAACAAGTGGCAAATCTTAACAAGATTATCAAAAATCACTAAAAACTTGCATGAGTATTACAGTAATCTCATAAAGACCATGATTATGTACTTAAGCAAGGTCCTGTGGGGCTGATATTAGTCAAATATAGGGGCAAACTGTCACAATCACTACCTTTGCAACTAAGCATGTAGCAGCTCATAGCAAAGGTGCCACTCCAGAGCATGAAATCCTAGGTCAGTCAACTGACAAAGTGAAAATTACATAGAAAAATGTAAAAATAAGCTGGGCTCATGCACATAATTAATATAGCTTCAAATGAAGTAGAAGGATAAACATGGAACTCAAAGATACAAATGTTACAGAGAATCATACCTCTCAACCTCTTAGAGCAAGAAATCTGGACAAAGCCATAAATAAAAGAAGGACAGAGGCCCAAAAATAGGGACAGATCTTAAATATTGGTCTTACAAACTTGGAAAGTTGATAGAATAACAGGTTTTGCATTAAGATGAATTTTTCTAAAGGGTATGAAGTCTGAAACTCAAATATATGTCATTATTTTCTAACTTCAGTCTTTAATGATTTGCCACTGATTTGACAGAAAACACAATTTTATGAAAAATGAGCCAAAAATATGAGGTAAAAATCTGGACATTCAGTGAAAATATGTACAGTTTAGAGGTATGCAGAGAATCTGTACCAAGAATTAAAAATGCTGTTATAGCAGACATGGAATAAAAGGGATATGAGTGTAAGTAAATAAAAAAAATCATAAATGCATAATTTTCATGTACACTTTAATAACCACTCTTCATAATAAAATGAAGGTCAAAGTGGAGACATTATAACAGGTGAGGCACATGTTATTGAGTTCAATATGTGGGAGATGATAGAAGGAAGATAAAGGGTGACAAAAATCACAGAATAATCACACCTTTATGAGGAAGAAAGTAATCTTCAAACGTAATTGTTCTAAGCAGACATAACTGGATCTGGCACCCCTAGGCTAAAACCTTTGCCGATTAGTTAAAGGGGAGGCACAAGGAAAACACAATTCAAACAGCTTACTCCATTACAGATAACAGTACAAAGGATGTTCAACAGGATAACATCAAAGGTTCTGCTACAAAACTGTAAGATATTTAAGTAATCACAATTGATAATTCCTGGGATTCATGAAAGCTCCGTGCAAGAATAAGTCTATTCTTGCATGGAGTGCATCATGGCCATGCAGCCCAGTAGTGCACCTTGCATATTCATGAAGGCGTGCTGCTGTATAACCTGCATGGACAGGATCTGTGAACTAGTGCAAGAGGCATGTCCGAGCAGTGCTCGTACAGTAAACACACCCCCTGCACTCAGAAAGTGCAGAACGGCACTTTGAGAGCAAAAACAGTCTCTGCAGACACTGTTGTTGCATACCTCTCAACTGTACAGATTTTCACAGAATGCAGATTTTGCCACATATGTTAGGTGTGTTCCTCCTAAAATCTATACTTGTCTGGCAAAGAGCTGATGATGGACGTCATAAAATAATGACAAACATTTGAGTCTAAGACTTTACATCCTTCAAAAAAAGTCATGGCTAATGCAGAACCTATTATTCTATTAACGTTCTAGTTTGTAAGAGCAATATTTAAAATCTGTCCCTCTTTGTTCCCCCATCATGTTAGGCTTTGTCCAGAATTTATGCTCTAAGAGGTTAACAAGTATGACTGTTAGCTATGTGCATATCCCTAAACTAAGGCAAATAAAACAAATGATTATTATTTTTTCCCATCCCCACTAAAGTTTGTGTAGCTGAGCGGGTGTGCAGGTCCTGTAGCTCTGTTCAGCATGGCTGAATCATCTGAAGGAGCTAAATAGAAATATACAGCCAAAAACACCCAAAGTGCGATAGTGTAGTGGTTACAGCTTTTGCTTAACATGCAGTCATTCACGATTTGAGACCCAATGCACGTAGCTTAGCTCAACATATTCAAAATCAGCCAATCACGGAAAAGGGCAGGAATCCAGCCATATTTAATCCCCACAGGCGGGAATACAACTATAACCAGTTGTAGCTGATCACTGCAGGCACTATGGCTGGCATTGGTGAGGGTGCATGCTTCCAGGTGCAGTGTTGGGGCATTCAGCAGTCCAGGGTCATGGTTGGACTCCTCGTAAAAGACCATGAAGGGAGACTGCTGGAGGACCAGTACCAGGGCTCCCAATACAAAGTGAAGGACTGGGACTGTCTTGCACATGACCTTAGAAGTGCTACTGGTATCCCTCAGACTGGTGACCAGGTCTGGCAGCATTACGCTGACCTGAAGCATAGGAAGAGGGATCTCTTGGACTAGTGAATCCAAGATGCATGGGCAATGAATGTCCCAGAAGTGTGTAAGTATCAGTATCAATTAGTATTCTGCAAAGTCCAGCCAGTGTATGTAATCAATAGGTATGCATAAATGTTTATTTATCTCCTGTACAGTTGTAGATGAGAGGGATGCAAATATTGACGCACATGCCAGCAGGCTGCGCCGGGAGGCTGGTGAGTAAAAATCTAGCTTGCAGTATTCAGGGTAAATAAATTGAAAGTACTAGATTGTCAACAACTAGTAGGTAAACTGTGTACTGTGCACAATGAATAAAGGACTATTATAAGGTAAATAAAGGTCTCTGTAACATTGAATAAAAATAAACCCCCCAGACTGTTGTGTTTACTTTGTCATGTTATGGTAGGTATATAAATGGGTACAAGTTCAGCATAGTAATGTGTTTCTGGTCATTTCTGTGCATTTAAAGTGTTTTTTTATTGTATCTGCTTTATTTTCTGAAAAAAAAACAAACAAACAAAAAAAAACTTGTTTTCCTGCCTTTCTAAGCTAGTATATTCCAGTTTTCAGGTTAGTGCTGAATTTGGGTCTGTGTTACAAGTTTCTGTACTAGCCCATACCTTACTTGGATAGAAGGAAGTTTCTCTGTTCACTGTGAGAGAGGGAGCTTTGAGCAGCCTATCGGTCCCTGGAGGAGTGGTTTCAGCCCAGAAATTAGTAGTTTATTGGCCATTTTGGGCTAATTTCTATCTCTTTCATTTCCCTGCTATAAAACCTGCATTTGCGTGGTTTTGTGCGCTGAGCAGCACTGGTTAGCTAGGGTACAACTATTCCTGGCTCCACAAAGTCTACTCTTCAATTTTTCCTTTGGAACTAGACAAACCTTCATCTTAAGCACTTAAACCATTTACTTCTCATCCCGGCACTTGCTCAAAACTCATAGCAAGCACTAAGAAACATTAGCACCAGACCCCTCTATACTGTAGAGAAGGACAAGGCTCTCTATTCAACCTTACCAGCCAGTCAGTAAAACAGTTCACTGTACCTATCCAGGCATGTCCAAAGGGCAGTTTCAGGTGTACTCTCCAGTCCAACTGGTGAATCTGGGCATTTTGAGCAATGTTACAATTGCCTCATGTACACAGACAGCCCTCTCCTCCTTCAACCAAACACTAATACATGCGAAAGATGCAATTATACAGCCAAACTGGAGGCTAAGCTTTCTCAACCCAAGACTGGAACAGGCAGTCAAGAGGAGAAGGGAATTACTTGCATCACACCACCAGTCTCACATAGACCTATGAAACCAGCACAGGCAAAAAACACACATAAACACACGAAAACATACCCGGAGGCTCTAAATAAAAATCTGCAAATGCAACAGAGACCTCCATAGCAGACATCCAAGCAACTTCCACCCCCCTCCAACACAAACCATGAAACACATACTTCACAAAACCAGTGTGACACGCAATCACAGCCCGTAAGGCAAAATAACATACCCAACACACTAGTAATAAGTGACTCTATAGTCAGGCACACTGACGTCTCACTCACTAGGCTGAACAAGGAGAAGGTTACTGTTAGCTGCCTGTCAGGTGCCAGGATCTGCCACATAACACAAGCACTCAGGTCACTCCAGAACAAGTACAGATATGACTCTGTCATTGTCCATGTTGGTGTGAATGACCTGAGCCGTACATCCCTGGACTACATGAAAAGAGACATGGAGGAGCTCTCTGATCATGTAGCCCAGGCCGGTATGACCCTGACCCTGAGTAGCATCCTACCTCACCTAGAATGATACCACAGTATAGAGAAAAAATTATCAATTTCAACAATTGGCTAAGCGTCTGGTGTCATTCAAAGGGGATCCAGTGTCTGTCAGCCTGGGATGACATACTCGACAAGCCACACTGCTTCGCTACAGAAGGCTTGCACCTGTCACCCTTAGGCTTTCGCATACTGGCCAAGGCTCTTGCCACCCCCATAGTGCCTTTTTTTAGGCAAGGCTCAAAAGACAAACCCACTGCCGTAAATAGCACAAGTAACAAAAAACTGAGGGTAATGCTACTGAATGCTAGAAGACTAAACCTCAAAATGCACACACTCAAGGCACTCCTAAGTATGGAGAAAATCGATATATGTGCAGTAACAGAAACCTGGTTTAAGGCTCCAGAGTGCACCCATGCACTACCAGGCTACAGCTCATACCAAACATTTTGGACACAAAACCCAGACCGAAATGCAAAAGGCGGGGGAGTATCCATATTCATCAACGATACCCACACCTCCAGGTTAGTGGCACAGCACGATGCTTCAGAGATCATCCCTGTGCAACTAACAACGGGCAGAACTGCTATTCAAATTATAGCTTGCTATAGATCACCCACCATATCACAGGACCCCCACTCCGCATTCATGGAAACACTGGGAAACATAAAGGTCCTACCAAACACCCTCATATTGGTTGATTTAAATTACCCAAACATTAACTGGGAGAACTACACAAGTGCAAACTCCCTTGCCCAACATTTCCTAGAATTTATAAACTCAAGCACCCTGGATCAACTGGTCAACACCCACACCAGAGGTGACAACATATTGGACCTGGTCATCACCAAAATGTGCAACCGGTATTCCACACCAGAGGTCAACCCTCGCTGGTTAGATCTGACCATAAACTAATTACTCTGGATATCCACATTCCGCCACCACCCCCGGTCAAAGAAACCACTGTGAAAAACTTTTCAAAAGAAAACTTCACGTTACTTAAGACCAAGGTGGGCGAGGTGGACATCCCACCAAACTCTATGAGAATACAATACCAAAACTGGCCAGGGAGGCTGCCAGGAGCCCTACAGCAACAGTGAAGGAGTAGCAGGAATCTCCATCAAGTACTGGGTGTATACTAAATGTCACAACAATCTTCTGTGGTCTCCATATGTCTTGCCTCTAGGGTAGGGTTGGAAGATGGCAGCAGTTCCTCACACCAAACAATATCCAGGCATGGAGAAAGTCTGAAAACAATACATCAGGTCTCCAAAAAGCAAGTGGGAAAATGTGTTATGGTACTATGGGAACACAGTTGAACTCTTTGGCCACAATTCTGACAGGTTTATTTAGGACAATAACACCTCTGCACATCACCACAACAATACCACCCCCACAGTGAAGCATGGTGATGGCAGTGTCCTGCTTTGGGGTTGCTGTTCACAAGCTGGAACTGGGGCCATATCCAAGTTGGATAGGATTGTGTACAGATCCAAACAGCTGGTCCCTTGTGGTTCCAATCCTTCTGGTGTCTGCCACATAGCGATACTTGTGAACTCACTGCGGTCATCCATGAGCATACTGAGGTCATGGATAGATGGTGGGGGAGACCTTGTCACTCCTCAACCATGGAATATCTGTGCTTGAGCATTTGCTGGATGATGGCCAGCAGCCACATGACCGTAGGGCAGCACCACGACCAGCTGAGGGTCTACCTGGCTGTGCACCCTTACGTTCCCATACTGGCAGTACCACCAGCAGTGCACTACTGAAGAGGGTGTGCTCTCCACACCACGATGCAGCAGGCCATAGGCACATGGTCTTAGCTGGTCCCTACAGGGAGGCAGATCCAACAGGCAGCAAGTCACCATCGGGCAGCAGTATTGCATCTGGACTCAGACCTGGTGGTGCCTTTGATACGCCTGGCAGGCCCAGTTCTCATGTACATGGCCAGAGATGGTGAACTGCACACCCTGTCATGTAAGGCCCACAGCTGTCCAAAATATCCTTGTGTAGGGTGCCCACATGGCTTGACTGTGTGCATACAAACACACACACACAACACCATCAGACACATCACCTCCACACACACACACACACACACAAACACACACACACACACACACACACACACACACACACACACACACACACACACACACACACACACACCAACCCTGCACAGCCCATTTCATAAACACCCCCGCAAACACACACACATGATGTCAACCCCACACAACACCATGTGCATATGATGATACCTGTGCCACATCCCTGCCATCTATACCATCGATGCAGAGACATGCTAATATGAGTCTGATGCACAGGGTGAGTTTAGTAGAGTAGTTATTTAATGCTGTGTAATGGGTACACATTAGAATGTGTGTATGTGTGTACCTTTTTCAGCCATGGTGCATTACTGGTGTTAGTAACACTAAGTGAATGTGTTCTCACCTGCTGTATTCTGTTTATATTCCAGGTATCTGTGTGTCAGCAGGATGTGGCCCTTCAGACATCACCAATGCAGGGTACGGCAGTGTCGTAAAACATCGACCATGTCATAGCCAAGGTACAGCTATATCTGCACACATTTCCCAGGTCTGTGTAACAGTTCTTGCATGTGCCTCGCAGCTTATAGGGCTGAGGGGTTGTATCTACGTCTATGGTGGTTGACATCAGCTCTTGTAGAGTGGACAATGGTAAGTGTGGTGGGTGGAACACACCTCAGATTGCTAATGCTCTCAATCCCAGAGGATATTTTGTCAACCAAAGACACAAAGAATTCTGATCACACACACACGCACACACACACACACACACACACACACACACACACACACACACACACACACACACACACACACACAGGATCACAGTTGCCAGTGTTGTGTTTGCAACCCCTACCCATCAAGTTGTGGTACCACACTATTATGCGGTTATTGCAGGTGGCACAAGACTACTACTGTGTTGAGTGTTACAATTGTACCTGTAAGGTGAATAACATCACATCGCCTTGTGAGGTATGGCAATGGTGGGTGTACTGGGTATGAGAGTACTCATAATAGTGTCACATGCAAGTCTACACAATCACAACCACTGCTATATCCACCAATGCACATACACACACACACACACACACACACACACACACACACACACACACACACACACTTGCCGGGACTCATATTAGAACCCTTAGCTATGTAGGTATTGGTATTATAGTGTTATGCAGTTACTGCACACACCACAGAGCTTATAGGTTGGGGAGTGTCCCAAGGTACCTATATAATGAATAACATCTACAGCACTTGTAAGGTATGGCAATGGTAGTTGTACAGGGTGAGATGGAACACCAACTACTTTCACCCACATGTTTACAGACTCACAAACACTTTTACACACACACACACACACACACATACACACACACACACACACACACACACACACACACACACACACACACACAAACACTTGACAGTACTGAGATCCATAGGTTCAAAGATTCACAGGTGTGTACTTGGCAAATGGCCTTGGAGGCTTTACAAGGCTAGCCCATGGGAATACACTGTTATCATGCTACCTGAAAATATTCCCCAGTGTGTCTTCTGAGTGTAGTCACTGGAGTTATCCCCAAGGTGGGTATCCTATTCCCCATCCACTCCTCCAGTTTTGTCTTGAAAAGGGCCAGTGATGTGCTCTGCTTGACATGTATGTGACATGTATTCCATAGGGTGGTCAGTCTCTGGGTTGTGAACCTGTCCCTCCAGCATATCCTGTTGATTGTAAGAATTGGGTTGAGGTATCTGGGGCATGTTGTGTGGACAGATTGGTTTCTTCAGATGTAGCATTCCTGACAGAGTTAGGTCAGACATGGCTGTGTATGTTAGGCTGAGGTTGCACCTAAGTAGCCAATATGAGACAGAGATTCATTGGAGTTATTGGAGTCTGTTCATATGGACACGTGTGCAGTACCTAAGATACTCTTTGTGAGGTACATTTTCAGCCTCTTCTGTTGTTGCTGGTGTCCAGTGGGGTAGATGACAAATGGGCCATAATACACATTGATTATCCTACTGAGAGGAGACTACAGGGAAATACTGTCTTTTTACTTCCCAGATTCAACACCCTTAGTCAGGAGAAGTGACACATGGAAGGACTTTCCGAAGACAGTAGCACCATGCTGGTCAACAGAGAGCTCACTGTCAACCTGTGTTCCCAGTTGCCTTATACCAACATCAGTGGTCAGTAGACTACCATCAATGTATTACTTTATGGGAACCATGTTGTACCCAAAGGGGTTGGCAGCGCATCATCTGACATTGAACTTATGTCCATGGTTTTGACAACAGTCATAGGTCTCAGAGAGGCCTTTGTGAAGGATGTCAACCTCATGTGGAGGGGGTGAATAACAGCACCCACCTTGTAGTCATCTGCAAACATTGTCAGCCAGGCTGCCTTTGTACTGGTCTGGTCCTCAGAGGTGTGGATCCCAAACATGAGGAGCCCAGGTCCACAACCTGTGGGACTTCAGTCATGACTGTTCAGCAGTCTGACATGGAGTCCACTGCTTTCACACTGTGGGTTCTGTCTGTGAGCCAGTTTGCAGGCCACCTACTGATGTAGGGGTCACTGCTACCTGACAGATGGGCTGCTTATCTTGTTATCTATTCCATACTGTCACATAGTTATTGCATATGGCACAATGCTTATAGGGCTGCAAAGTGTCCTCAGGTCCCTCTGCAGTGGATGACAACTGTGGGCCTTGTAATATGGACACTGGGACATGTACTGGGTGAGCAACAGCAAAAAGTAGCAAAACCTATCCACAAATGGATATGGTTCTCACACAAACACAACACTCCCCCCCCCACCACAGACAGGATACTGTTCTCACACACACACACACACACACACACACACACACACACACACACACACACACACACGCATACAAACTTTTATATTTGCCAGCACTGAGAATATAACTTCTACCTAACTAGTTATATGTACTATAGTGTTAAGCAGGTATCGCATGCACCAGAGAGCTTCTAGGGTTGAGGATTGATGAAAGGGACTTCTGAGGTAACTGATACTTCCAGGACTGCTAAATTAGGGCAATAGGAAGTGTATTGGGTTTGAATGGACCCACAATCTTTAACTTATAAACACACACACACTTTTACCAGGACTAAGATTAGAACGTCTACCTAACTAGTTATGTGTACTATAGTGTTACATAGTTATCACATGCGCCGCAGAGCTTATAGGGTTGAAGTACGACAAAAGGTACTTCTGTGGTGATAGACATCTTCAGGACTGCTAAAGTAGGGCAATGAGAAGGGACTGGGTGGGAAAGGCCTGTTAATTCCCAGATCCTACTGACAATTCTCAAAGTGTGTGAGCATGCCCAGTGTGACCTTCTATAGTAAATGTCAGACTCCATTCTAGGGATTGTTGTACTCCAGTCCAGTTTGCTTTGTGCTACAGCCATATCTCTCAACCTGTTGGTGCAGGATTTCTGGAGATAGCCTATCAAAATGGGGAGACAATGGGCCATATGGTAATTGTGACTATTTCTCTTAGTAATGTATGAGTTACTAGGGTTCCGTGTTTTTTTTAGCAGACATCTGACATATATGATGTTTGACACTGTCATGTATTGTTTCAGTACCTCATGACATACCTCCTCAGATCATCAGAGTGATTTAGCAAAGGAATGCAAGATGGATGATGCACATACTAATATTATGGGCCAAATGCTAGGCATTCTTGCACAATCCAACCTGTTTAGAGGTGTGCCTAAAACCAATTGACTGCTGGAGCTGTGAAAATGGCCCAGCACCTTGGTGATATATTACAATGGTGGAATCTCTGTGCATTTCTGTTCTGGCATGGCTTGATTTCCAGTTCATGGTTGGGTAATATAAGTGAGGCAGAATCAGAGTGACAGGTAGACTCCAGATAGGTTTGTAAGGGGTAAGATATATGGGGGAGGGTGTCCTGGGTCTGTAGGCCTATAGATACCAGTACATTGCATAAGGGTTTTCTCAAAGCTTGAGTGCACTTGGAGGGTGTTGTGTGTGTCAGACTGTTTGACCAGCCTGGAGGTGTGTGTGTCTCTCACATATATTATGGCCCACCTCATTTGGCTTGGCTGGCAACATTTTGGGGTCAGCACGTTGCATAGGATGAGTGATCAGGGAAGGGTGTGTTACTCCCCAAGGCTGTGGGCCAGGGTACTCTGGGTGCAGACATGTCACCATCTTCCGGGGTTAGGACTGCCTGCAATGAGTGCATTCTTATGTTTAGACTCCTAGCCCTGCCTGTTGACTGTACAGAGTTTCACAGAATGTCCAGATTCATGACTCGTTTTTTGGTTACCCAAACAAGTGTGGTTTTCAAGAAAAAGTGTTTTGCAATTCACGCAGGGTTGAAGTCAGATATTACTGACAGTTGACATTGCAGTTTCAGACATCATACTCTTCAGACATTCCATGCTAATACAATCATTCCATCAACTTGCTAACATTATTAGAGCAGTATTTTAAAGGTGTCCTTCTCTTTGGACCTTTATCACCTCATTATTCATGGCTTTGTCCAGATTTCTAGCTCTCTGAGGCTGGCAGGTTTGCCCCTAGCAGTTAGCAGCATGGCCTTTCTTTGCATTTTGTACACTGTGTAATGTTGCTGTTACGGACCCCATGACACTCCCTAATAGGGCACTGTGGGTAAGGAATGGGCATTTGCCAGAGGCCTGTAGGCCAAGTGTGACAGATGCAGGCCATCTATAGAAAGGGAGTGCATTCAGATGATCATATGTTCCCAGGATGCCAGTCAGTGGACACCTCTGTGATGGCACCAATAAGTTGACTGGGTGTTACTGACAACTGCTTTCTGTTCATGTTGAGCTATCACTCTAGTTGACAGCTGGATGCTGCTGAAGACTAGGGACATGTTACTGCATTTCTATGGGACTATGGATGTGGAAGGGGGGGGGTGACACATCTGTACACAATACACATTTGCATAGACTGTGCTCATATTTGCTTAACATTTTGGTCCCATTTAGCATAGGGGCATGCCCTATCTTTGAGACTACAGGCATAACAGTATTGACCACAGGTCAGATTGTTCTGGCATAGACATTTGTAGTTTCAGATGTCTTACTTTTCATAGCCATACTGCCACTGCCAGACCTGCTGTGATATCACTGTGCTAGTCTGTAGGTGGGAATTTCATGGATGTCGCCATATGGGGACCTTTGCCAGACATTTCTGTATGGTTTTCTACAGCTGATCTGCTGGGTGAGGCTGGGAGTGAATATGGGACCCCCACTTTGACATCCATGCATGTGACCTACGACCCCCCCCCTCTTATTTGGCTCACCACATATACTGCAGTGGTATTTGTCAACTAGGGTGGTACTGCATAGTGTGGGTATGCCAGTACTGGACATACACTTCCTGCTGTCCCACATATCTGTCAGTTGTCTTCTGCTATCCCAGTAAGCCACCCCATTCCCTTGCATGCTTGCATCAATACCATAGATATGCTATCAGAACATTCTACTCCATTCATTTATTGTTAAGAAGACTGACTTACCTTGTGCCTCAGGCAGTTATGAGGACAGTGCTTGCGGGCTGACTATGTCAGATGTATGCAGTACACTGCCAATACATGGTAAGGTATAAGTGCTGTGATGTTTGGCATCAGTTTAACTGTGTGTGCGAGTCAGAGAGCGATAGCAGTCCCTTGGTCCCTACAGTGTCAGTGTATGTGCTATATGTTGCCTCTTTACCAAGACCAAGGCATACTGGGCATGCCTCCATCTGTCTACAGGGTCAGGCTAAAGTTGTTCCTCCTCCGATTCCCTCTGTGCCTTTGAAGACCTGAGCAATGATGGGTGGCTGTGTACCCCTTCCCCATTTTGTTCCTGCTGCAGCTGTTTCTGCAGGATCATATTGTGTAGCATGGCACATACTATGAACATGTGTGCACATGTGGCTGGAGAGTACTGCATGGCTCCACCAGATATGTCAAGGTAGCAGAACCATGACGCGAGCATCCCACACTTTATAATGATCCTGGTTTGTGCATGTGCCTCATTATGGCATTCCTGTGTGGGTGGGTGTGTGTGCCTTTCTGCTGGGTGCCATTAGCCATGGCTCCAGTTTGTAGCCAGCATCCCCCACCAGATGGCCATATGGGATGTCCCCACTGGCAAATGCCTGGTACAGCTGTGACAAATGCAAGATGTGGGAGTCATGATAGCTTCCAGGGCTTCCAGAGCACACATTCATGATAATGCCTTGGGCATCGCACACAACCTGGCAGTTGATGGAGTGGGACCCCTTGTGGTATAGGTAGACCCTACCTTGGTCACTGGGTGGTGCATTGATGTGGATGTGCATGCAGTGTATGGCACCTGATACCTCCAGGTATTCTGCTACATGGTGGAAGAGATGCATATTGCTGGTCCTCTCCTCACAGGTGCTGGGAAAGGAAATATACTCAGTGGCATGTGGTTGCATGGCATCCAGGAACTGGTGGAGTATCCTGGATGCAGATGCCTGTGAGACCCCCATGATATCCCCAGTTGGTCTTTGAAAAGTACCTGTCGCTATTATTGTTAAGGCTACACATACCTTTGGTATCCACTGGGATATGTTCCACTCTGTTGGTTCTGGGTCTGAGGTGAGGCCGGCACAGCTCAATGAGTTGCAGAAGTATGTCCCTGTCCACCCTGTAGTGCTCTACTGCCTCCAGATCATGTAGCTCCTGGTAGGTTACCCTGGGTTTAAACACTCTTCTCCTCCTCCTCAGTTTGAGTCTGTTGTCAGAATGATCCCCCTCAGTGCTCTTGACTTCTTGCACATAGTGATAGATTAAACTAGAAAACCACAAAGTGAGCTAACACCACAGGAACAAGAATAAAATTTAATGTTGAGTGCTTTCGTCACAAATTACAGTTGACTTCTTCAGAAAACACAGAGTATCACCCCTCAGCTCCTTAAATACTCATTACAAAGACATTATTAACAGATGTGTGCTGAACATCATTTATATTTAAAGATACAGACTCCCTTTTTCTTACATACAAAATCACAAGTCATGTTGCACTGCTTAAGATATCTAATAATGTTAAAATCTTCAAGCTTAAGATATTAACTTAAGTTATATGAAACAGTAAAATATTCTAATAATAATGTTGTAATAGTATAATAATAAAGGTTAACAAATTACATAAAAAAGTTTGCTTTTAGTTTCAAAAAACTAGTCAATGACACCATATCATTCAGTCCTGGATTACTGTTGGCATTAACCCTCAATTGCCATAACAGTTCTTTATATTCAAGTAAATATTCTATAGGGCCTCCCCTCTCATCCACCGTGAGTTGTTCAAGAACTGTGAATTTGAAATTGTGACCTGGGTAGGTATTGACATGTTTAGCCAGTGAATTAGCCAGCATGATTAGTAAGATTGAAGATTTATACGAAGAAAGGGATATTTTATTGAGGATGTTGGTACAAAGAGGGTATCCAGTGTATTTTGTGACATCCTTACTTGATGAAGTCACCAAGAAGAGACTTGGGGGCCACTTTTATCCATTGTTAGGGATTAACATTTCCAGATTGTGTGCTCCATTACAGAACAGTAATTCATCTTCTGGTGGTTTCCACCATGGCCTTATATTAATTTATACACCACAGTTCCCACTGATTCGAGACACTGTTTTCAAGAATTGGTTTATCTTGTCAGGGGACCCAGATTTGAGAGAGAGAATTGGGGATGCCCCAGTGGTTGTTTATGGAAAGGATATCTGTGTTAAAAACATCTTAGAGAGGAAAAAAGATGGTAATACCTTAGGAGAACTAGGGAGAATGTCCAAATGTAAACAGTGTACCCACTGCAAATATATCTTGGAAGGTGATGGTGTATTCCTTAAAGGTTATGGATGGGTGAAACTACTACATAAGTATAATTGTAGTAGTAATAATGTCATATATGCTGGTATTTGTCAGACGTGTCTATTTTTACATAGGCAAAACCAAGAATGCCTTTCAAACACGTATTTACCAGCATTTATATGACATTAGGAAAGTGAATTTAAAAAATTCACTGGCTAAACATGTCAGTACCTACCAAGGTCACAATTTCAAATTCACAGTTCTTGAACAACTCAAGGTGGATGAGAGGGGAGGCCCTATAGAATATTTACTTGAATATAAAATACTGTTATGGCAATTGAGGGTTAATGCCAACAGTAATCCAAGAATGAATGATATGGTGTCATTGACTAGTTTTTGAAACTAAAAGCAAACTTTTTTATGTAATTTGTTAACTTTTATTATTATACTATTACAACATTTTATATTATTTCATATAACTTAAGTGAACATCTTGGGCTTGAAATTTTTAACATTATTAGATATCTTAAGCAGTGCAACATGACTTGTGGTTTTGTATGTAAGAAAAAGGGAGTCTGTATCATTAAATATAAATGGTGTTCAATACACATCTGTTAATGATGTCGTTGTAATGAGTATTTCAGGAGCTGAGGGGTGATACTCTGTTTTTTCTGAAGGAGTCAACTATAATTTGTGACAAAAGCGCTCAACATTAAATTTTATTCTTGTTCCTGTGGTGTCAGCTCACTTTGTGGTTTCCTAGTTTAGTGCTGTTTTGTTTGGTTTTCAGTATACATACTGATAGATCAAAGCAACAGCAGCCTCTAACATTTTTTGCTATTTTTGTCAGTTAAAATTCCCCCATATGTGTATACCTATGGTGCAGAGTTTTTGGGAAAAAACAGACTGGAAGGTGTTTGCATAGTTTATAGCTGTGTGCTGCAGAAAATTAAGTCCCAGTGCACGCCATGTACACTCGTTTAGGTAATGTAAACACATTTTAGCAGAAATGGCCCTCCTCTGGATGTGAACACGGTCTTCATTGCATGTAGTAAGACATTACAGCCTCAGACACACTCCCTTTCTTAGCTGTGCTTAGTTAAGCCCAAACCCAGGCAATGGAGCTCCAATGTGCTTACAGCAAGCACCCTCTTTTCATGTAGGCCGCTCCTCCTGCCAACACTATCTTGTTCTAGCACCTACATGGTTAGGTGCAGTGTGTGGACTATTTAAATATTTTGTGATTCAGTAAATTTCCCCTCATTTGCATACCCCAGTGCCTTAGTCCGTAGTTACTGCTCTGACACAGAGCCTATCCCCTTGACAAACCAGTGTTCCATCATAATGCATGCCACTGACTATAATGGCAAAGTGCAGATTTCCCCTAAAAATTGAGTTTTAATATGATTTTTTTTTATTTTCTGCACGATCCTATTTGCACGCAGCTGCCCTATGCTTAAATGGCTGAGATCAGACAAAAAAAAAAACTTTGATTTTTTATTAAATTAAACACTTCACATAACAATGGCTATATATTTGGCCATTGGCATGCCTAAAGTTTATAATACATGCTTTTATTTGAGATGTCATGTTTCAGTTTCGTTATTTGCAGAAATGTGTTTGGTTCTGCAGCTAGCACTGTTTTTGCACGGATGCCTGCCTGCTTCCTGAGTCAATAATTATTTGCATGGTTTTCACCACCAAATGAGGTAATTAGCATTCTGCATGGCCTCCCATTTGGCCATTGGCATGCCTAAAGTTTATAATACATGCTTTTATTTGAGATGTCATGTTTCAGTTTCGTTATTTGCAGAAATGTGTTTGGTTCTGCAGCTAGCACTGTTTTTGCACGGATGCCTGCCTGCTTCCTGAGTCAATAATTATTTGCATGGTTTTCACCACCAAATGAGGTAATTAGCATTCTGCATGGCCTCCCATGCAGGAACAGTGTCAGCAGACTCATGCACGTCAGATTAGATGTTTCCTGGATCGCTCGGCAGCCATATTCTGTGCAGGAGCGGCTGCACTGTTCCTGCATGGAGATTCATGTTTAATGAATCCCACGGAAAGTTATGTCAGATACAAAGGCAGAAGAGGAAGAAAATTAAATTATTATGACAGGTGATTCATTTATTAGGGAACAATTGTCTAGATGCACAGAATTATCAATTTTAGAAAGACTAGTTACTGTTTTCTTACAGTGTGCCTGTAAAATGATGTTTCCCATGCACTGGAGAGACTCACTAACAAAAATTGAAAATGCTATTAGTCCATGTAGGAACGTGTTAGTGTTTGGTGTTGCGATATATTTACAAAGATTGATTCATAGGAAGGAAGTTAGCCATCATATCAACTTCAAGACAGATCGGATAAATAACTGTATAAAGAAGATATACAATTTAATGGTTGTATATCTTACTCATTCTAATAAATGATGGAAACCATCTAAATAAAGTAGAAAAGATGATTCTTATGCATAGTATATTGAGAAACATTACAACTTAAATATTTCAGAATATTAATTTGAACATAAATCCTTGAATGGATGCATGTGCCAATGATTGCTGTGAGTGGAACACTTACATCAAACACAGATTAGGACTTATTACTTTCATCTGTTCCACAGGGTACATGATGGGCTTATAGCAGAGTACTTCAAGCTGCCTTGTAAATAATGGAGAAAATAGATTCCTTAAGTAGCTTAAAGTAGCATTTCAGCTTTTTTTTAGAGAATAACGTAATTCAAATTGTTAACACCCCAAAACAAGGCAATAATATACTATCTAAAATTTGTAACCTGCAGTTTTCTGAGGCTCATGTTGTTGTTACTATAAGTTGCTAGCATTTACAATTCATGGTAGTAACCTTCCTGTCCACTTGGCACCGTTTAATATAATACTGATGAAACACCAAGACAGAAACTAATTATTGACTATAAAAATCCAGTAAATATTTAAAATATTTATACAATAAACAAATATTTAGACAATAAACTAAAATTTGACATTCACATATCCATGACCATAAAAAAAGTCCACAAAAAACTAGGAGCGTTATACAGAAATAAGCATCTTCTCACCAAAGCAGCAAAGATTTCAGTAGCAAATTCCCACCTTATCACCACCCTACTTTATGCCTCTCCAATATATACCAATCTAATGCAATGCGATCTAAACAAGCTAGAGACCTGCTACAACAAAATTGCCAAATTCGCCACAGGGGCAACCTACCGTAGTCACCACTGTCTCTCACTTGCTGAACTGGGCTGGCTTGAACTCCCTCACCTCCTTCAATGGTATCAACTCTCACTCGCCCACAAACTAGTAAACCATCCACTAAATGTCCCAACCCTCCAGAATCTTCTCCAACCCTATCACACCACCAGACCACTAAGATCCAGCAACAAAAATCACTTGCAGATCACTAAAGCCAATAACTCTGCTGGTGAAGCACTATTCTCTTGCACCATAGCCAAATTATGGAACTCCCTCCCACCCACAATTACCTCCATACCATCAAGCACCCACTTCAAAACTTTACTAAAAGCGCACCTAAATACATGCTGGCTATGCCCTTGCAACTCCCACTCTAATATCACCCACCCCATCCAACCACTACCTTTCTTTCCACTCCACTAACTACCTTGATTATAGCACGCTCAGATGCTCATAAGCCTAGTACTTATACAGCAGGAACTTTTTATTTTAACATTTGTTAATGTCTGTTATGTACTTCACAGAAAAAGATTCTAGTTGTTTACTGATGTACTATGTTCTTCATCTGTAAATATGTTGTAAGTAATTACTATGTAAATTGTTAATCGCTATGTAATCCAATATAACTACTGTCTGTTTATTTTAACTGTGGAGCTTATCTCCCCGGGCCTCCGCTGAAAATGGACCTACGTCCAGTCGGACACTCCTGGTCAACAAATATAAATAAATAAATAAATAAACAAATAAATAAATAAAAGTTATTCATTTGCAAGGATTTTTTGAAGTAAAGATGCAAACCAGAAATTGCGTTGTTATGAAACCTATTTTAGTCTCAAAATGAAGAATAAGCAGGATTGGAATTGGAACCATTTTCTTTCTACTGGCAGCATTAAAACAGGTGAGACACTTGATTAAGAATCAGAATAAAATAGTTGACCAAGGCATACATTCATAGACTGTTACTAGGCTAATAACCAGGAGGACATTCTAAGCCTAGTCAAGTTTTCCTGAAAGAATAATGATACCCTGTATCCAAATAGGACACTGAGGCCAGGCATTTATTAGCTATGTCTGTCCTTAAGAGACATGGGTGCCAGGCCTGGTGTAAATTTCCAGTTGCCCATCCACTTGTCTAGGTTGTGTTTAAACTGGGTAATTGATGAATGCAGCTTCACATGGATGGGAAGCCTGTTGCCTAGGAGGGGTAGCCTCAGGGACACATATCTGTGTCTCCAGCATGTTCTGTTTAAGTCACAGACAAAATTCACATCCCTAGATCTTGCATTTGTGGTACTCCTTGACTTACAAGTATGTAGGATACTCATAAGTATGGGGGTTGCAGATGTCTTGTAAGCCAGGCATAGATTACCCATCAGCAATCTATAGAAGACTGAGTAGAGGGAAAGGCCTTTAAGGTGGTCTGCATAAGGCAGATTTGTTACGCCTTGTATTCTTTTTGTAAGGAACCTTTAAGCTTAATCTAGTTGCTGCAATTGCCTGTTCATGTATATACCAAATGGAGCACTGTACTCTATGATTGGTCACAACAATACCTGAAAAAGTGTAGTGTCCCAGAAATCACAGAAGCACAGGTGAAAACAGCCCTTTCAAAAGCCAGAAACACAACATCAGTGGGGCCAGATGGTGTCCCAGGCTGCGTCTTGCATGAACTACAGAATGAACTAACCCCCCACCTAAACACACTGTTCAACCTCAGCCTCTCCACAGGATACATGCCCATAGAATGGCACACAGCAACGGTTATTCTGCTCCACAAAGGAGGAGCCACAACTGACTCTGGTAACTATCGCCCCATAAGCCTGACTAGCCTGGTCTGCAAGGCTATGGAGCGCATCATCATGGAACTCATTAACAAAGACATTGTGAACCACCAAACACTTGACCCGATCCAGTTCGTCTTTGTTAAGGGCAGATCATGCCTACTAAACCTGGTTGACTTCTTTGAGACAATCACCAAGGCCATAGACGAGTGAAAGGTGGTTCATACAGCCTACCTTGATCTCGCCAAGGCATTCAACACCATTCCTCACTCAGGTATTATAGAAAAACTCACCAGCCTGAACATAAACCCCTATGTCATAAGATGGGTTGCCAACTGGCTTACAGACAGAACTCACACGGTAAGAATAGTGGGCTCCAGGTCTGACTCTAAACCAGTTACAAGTGGTGTCCCACAAGGCTTGGTTCTGGAAGCCCTACTGTTCGGCATATATTTCTCAGAAGTACAGGCAAACACAGGAGGACTATGGCTAACCAAGTTCTCCGATGACTGCAAACTGGGAGCCACAATTGACTCTCCGGCTGACATGGACATCCTTCAAAAAGGCCTTATTGAGACAGACACCTGGTGTCAAAGTCATAGCCTCAAGCTAAATGCCAAAAAATTAGTCATCTCGTTTGGGAACAACAAAACACCTATGAATTACCACATTGGCAGCAGCCCCCTTAATATAGAACAGGTAATAAGAGATCTGGGGACCCAGGTAGATAGTAATCTCTCCTTTGACAATCATATTGCTAAAGTAGTTAGGAAATCCTTCTATGTGGCCCATCTACTTACTAAGGGGTTCACATCTAGAAATAAAGAGGTTATAGTGCCCCTCTACTCGTCACTCATCAGACCCATCATAGAGTACAATGTCCCATTTGGGATGTACCTCACAAGACACTTCCAACAGCTGGAAAGACGGCAAAAGCACCTCACCAAGAGGATTAGTGCCCTCAAACATATGTCCTATGCAGCCCGACTGAAAAAACTCCAGCTGTACTCAGTGGCATATCGCTTACTCAGAGGTGATCTCTGCCTGACTTACAAAGCCATGTCCAACTCAGAATTGATGGACATGCTCCACCTAAAGAAATCCAAGTCACTGCGAGCCATGCACTCTAGTAAGCTAAACCTCGCCACAGCAATAAATAGAACATGCTGGAGGGATAGATTCCTGTCACAGAGACTCCCAATGCTTTGGAACAAAATTCCTAACTATATTAGGCAGAGCCCCTCACTAACACTCTTCAAGAGAAGCCTTGACGAGTGGATGAGTAACAGAAAATACACCCATGGGATCACTTCATTGGCTCTGCTTGACAGAGACTCAGTTAATTAATCAATGGGGCAGAGAAAGCCAACACACTTTGGCTAGGCTTTAAACTGCCCTCGGGCAGATAGCCTAGTATCTACCTATGAACCTATGAACCTATGATAAAGATGGAGTACAGTGGGAAAATTACCTATTTGGACCTAGATGCCATGCTCTTACTTATACGCTGTGCAACATAGAAGGATGTGTTCACCACTGTGGCCATGGGGTGTTCGAAGGTAAGGCTAGTGTCTTAAGTAGGTACACAGATCCCTGACCACTGGTTCAACTGTTAAGGGTATATTATCAACATGGTAGTTTGCTGGGGTGGTTGACTTCCCAAAGGGTACAATTATCCATTTCTTAGCATTGAATTTAAGACCATGGCTTTGGCATTATTTGTTAGTCAGCTATAGACCTTCTTGAAGAATGTTAGTGTCTACAGGGGAATCAATGATAACCCCCAGCTTGCAATCATCTGCAGACCTAGTCTGCCATAAACCTTCAATGCTTGCTTCCATGTCAGGGAAATGGATGTCAAAAAGGAGCAGGTCCGGTACCAAGTCCTGGGAGACTCTTCTAGTGACTGTCCTTTTGGTGGAGGTGCCCCCACTTATTTTGACTGCCTGGGTTCTATCATTGAGCCAGTTAGCTATCCAGCAGGTGATAAAAGAGTTTATACCTAAATTAGTGATCTTGTCTGAGTAGGTTATTGTATCAAAAGCCTTGGCCAGGTCAAGGTAAGCTATATGCACAGTCTTACCTTCATCCAATGCCTTCAAGACCCTCTCAAAAAGGTCCACCAGATTTAATAGGCATGATGTTCCTTTAACAAAGCCGAACTTTGATGGTTCCAGCATTTACTGGTTACCTATGTTCTCATTTATCATATCCATGGTGATTCTTTCCACAGCCTTGCATATGAGGCTGGTAAGACTTATGATCCTGTAGTAACCCTGATTTGTGGTTGGACCTCCTTTATACAGAGGAATGACTGTAGCTATCTTCCATTCCTTGGGCACAAAACCTGACTTAAGACTCCAGCTGAAAAGTGCTTTGAGTGGACCATTCAGGTCATGTTTCATGCTATTTATTAAACATCCCGGAATGTTATCGGGGTTCATCAGTGCAGTGAATGTTATCGGGGTTCATCAGTGCAGTGTTTTTGGCCTTGGAAAGTGCACTTATGACCTGTTAACTAGTACTGACTGGTGGGATTGTGTTATGGGGTATTTCCTTTGGACTATTGGTGGTGTGGGGGGGGGGGGATTTTGAGTTGAACCTGCTAGGGAAAAGGTTAGCAATGACCTCCAGTTTAGTGTGGGTGATGCCATTTGCAATGAGTTCTGCACACCATTGTGTATTTCCTCTGAGGTTGTGGACACAGCTGTAGAAAGCTTTGTAGTTGTACTTTGCCTGAGAAGCAATTTTTTTCTTCAAATTTAGCCTTTGAAGTATTAATTAACCCTCTTAGCTGTCTGTTTAGATTGGTCATGGGGCTTTTAGTATCTATGGCTTTGTTCCTCCTATGCTTGGCCAAGATTTTTTTTATTTTGTTGTATAACCAACTGATACTGTGATACCACCAGGGTGGCTTGTCTTTTGAGTTTGTCTTATTCTTAATACAAGTGGGTAAAGCTCGCTCTATACAGCTATCGATATGGCCATACAGAGATTTTTTTAAATAGTGCAGTGTATTCTATGGTGTTTACTAGGTTTAAGGGTGCTTCAAATTTAACCAATGTGTTACTTAATAAAGAGAGATTAGCCTTGGAATAGTTCCTAAAGGTTTTTGGTTTCACTGGATCCCTAGATTTAATTTTTATTTTAAGTAATACTGCCTTATGATCAGAGTACAGATATTACATTGGTTTCTAGGACATTTCCCACCCCCCCATGTTTGTAAGTACAAGGTCAAGGATGTTTGTACCCCTGGTAGGAGAATGGATCAACTGTTCCAGGATGTTAGTATTAACAAACTTTTGGAATTGCTGGGCTTGTGCATTACAAGTGGTAGTTGAGATCCCCAATAAATATGGTAAAAAGGGAAAGCAAGAAAAATATATCTATAAATCCTGAGATAAATAAGCTAGGTAGAAAGATCAAACACAGTGCAAATATGATTAATAAAATTTGAGTAAAATTTGCAAAAAATACGAAGGGCAACAATATGTTTAAATGCATCAGAAAAGGAAAGGAACCATCTTCATTGGCTGATTGCTTTAAATTGAATATGTTAACCTATAAGAAAGGTGTAACATTCCTGCATTATTTATTAACCACTTTGTAACCTCCTATGGGCTTACAGACTTGACTTTAAATATGAACATGAAGGAGGAAGGAGTAGAGTAAACAAGTCTTAGAGGGATGTATGAGGAAATTATCACAACAATGGGCAGGCTGGATTATGCCAAATCCTCTAATCAGGATGAAATTACAAACAGAAATTCAGAAAGTGCAGGCATATTTGTCAAAATCTTGACTACATTTTATTGCATTTTATGAGAATGCTGAGATCTCAGATAATTGGAAGCGTGTTGTTATTAAGCCAATTTAAAAAGGAAAGGTCCAACATACAATGTTATTAAGGCCAATTAGACTACTCACTGACATGTGAATGGTCATGGAGAAGCTAATTCTAAAAAAATAATTATGAGTCACAAGATGTGTCTAATTATTTTACAAAAATGGGATCAGGGCAATAGAAGACATCCAGAATGAATTACTGTGCATTGAATTATTGATTAGAAAGATGCCCAAGATATGAATATCTAGTTCTTTGATCATGTGAATAATGATGTGGATACAAAACAGAAAGAAAGTATCCCACGGAATAGAAAAAAGACACATGAATGGTATATTCAAGAGACCAGTGTTTAATAAACCAAATAATCCAGATTTAGATAACACCACATTTTATTTTACCTTTTTTTCAATGCATTTTGCACTTGGTGCAGTGATACTACCATTCATGTTCATACGGTCATACATTAACTATTAGGCTAACTACCCTTACAGACCATTTTAAGATTAGCCAGTTTCTGTTTTGCTACATGAATAAACCTCTCCCATCTGGAGTTAGATAGGACTTAACCATCACATGGCCAATAATTAATATTACCCATAGTGATAATAATTGGGATCATGCCATAAGTATTTTGTGGGGACCCATGTATAGGATAAGCTTTAATATGCTGCTTCTCCAATCTGTTCCCAATCCTTTCTAACCTCTTCTGATTGATTCTTATAGTTATCATGCAATATTTTATATGGTCTACTAATTATTCCTTTTTTAAAGACAGCTTCTTTTCTAGATTCTACTAAAAACTCTACAAGTGCTGGTCTTTCATTTAGGACCTCCTCCATTTCTTTCTCTTTGCCTATACTCTGATATCTATCCTTGATAGGGTCTATATTAAATAATTGAATGCTTAAAAAAGCGAATGATGATTTATCGAACCCATGTAAGTGAAAGCTTACAATCTTGAATGCTTAGAACAGCGATTTTTTTTTCAAGGGAAAAAAATTTGCTGTTCCACAAAACAAACAAAAAAATGTAAAACATTACACTTTGCTACCCACCCCGTGATGTGGGGGGGTTGTGCCTCCCACACACCCCTACTTAAATATACCAATTCTGAGATCGCAGGGAAAGAATCCGCTTATATGCCATTTCGCTGTTTTGCCATTTTATGCTTTCAAGTTCGATCAAGACACATTCGAAAGACTGCGTCTTCGATCAGTTAATAGTAACCCCCTTGATAGGGAAGGCAATCTCTAACCTGCAAGCCAAATGAATTCTTGGTCTCTTCCCATTCTATCACTTTTCCCTTTCTAGTTATTTGCTCACAATACCTTGATTTCTTTGCCAGTTTTCTCCAATAAATTCCAGCCTCCACTTGCCTATTGTCTATATTCCTAATTGCAGTCATCACTATCGGCGGAATCTCCTTTCTCCATTCCCATGAAGTAACATGGAATAAACAACTGGAATTGAGATCTTTAGAAAAGGGTAGGAGCAAATTACATGAAAAAATGGGAATTGTGGGAACAACTCATACAGTGGAGGAATGAGGTTTTAAAGAAAGCAGGACTTAAATGCGCTATGTAATGTTTAACTGAAAATGATTGTGTAGATCATAAGTGTTGTAGAATGTTTGCAACTGGGAGTGTGTCAATATGGTTTGTAATGTAAAATACTTGCAACTAGGATTGTGTTGGTATGGTTCATTTTCATTTATATCAATGCATGATTTCCTAAGTGATGGTTTAATAAAGATATTTCTTATTTACAAAAAGGGCAATAATTAAGTATTTATGTAATATTCCTTATGTTATATGATATATCGCAATACATGTGAAGTATAATGTTTGTTAAGATTAATTTCATACAATCTGATTACTTTGTATAAATCTAAATTTGCCTATGCCACAAGTAATAATTCAATAAAGATGTTTTAAAAAAAAATAAAAGCCTTTATCTGCTGCCTCTGTCTGTTAGTACAGGAGGTAGTCCATGGGTAAATTTTCTTTTTCTCATCCATAGATTTATGTTTTACTAGAATATGGAAAGGGATGACATTTGTTTTATGAGAATGGAGAGTCTGTTCCATAGCAACAGCATCCAATGCAAGAGATATCTGTCTTTCTGCACCATTCAGTTGCTGAAGTTTAAATCCCTAAACTAATAAATTATGAAGCTATTTGGCTTGCTGATGTGGAATAAATACATCAATGTTTGGTCAGAAGATGCTTTGTATGCCAGACACAGATGACCTCTTAGCAGACTGTAGGATACCACCTGCAGTAACAGGGCATTGAGTCAGTCCATGTAGGGCCTTGTATCCTTTTAGTAAAGTATATTTGTGTGTGTTCCAATTATATATATATATATATATATATATATATATATATATATATATATGTGTGTGTGTGTGTGTTTGTGTGTGTGTGTGTGTGTGTGTGTGTGTGTGTGTGTGTGTGTGAGTGTGTGTGTTTGTGTGTGTGTGTGCTGATATTATGAAATTAAACATGGCAATTTCTTTGGTTACCTGATTATTAAAAAAAAGAGAACTAAACTAGAAAGTTTACAAAGGAAATTAAAAAGTTGATTAACGGTTTAAAAATTAGGCCATACACAATCAGATTGTTAACTTTGGTTTTATTCTTGGTGAATTATGGCCCAAAGTGAGGGAACTTGATTCTGGTCTACATATAAACTAAGGATCCATTCTTATGAGACTACCTAGACATAAAAAAGAGAAAAATAGTGCATTAAGCTTTTAAGAACATTGATGAACAATAAAGCTACAAACTGGTTCACTGAGAGGGTACAAGGCAGTTATAAAAATACCTATTCAAATAAATAATGGCAAAAGTCTATAGGAAATCTGATAGGAATAGCTTTATAGGTTCATTGGCAGGTACTAGGCTACTGGTCCTAGGGCCTATGTAAGCCTAACCAACAAGGTTCCCTGGTTTTACTACCTATGGATGCTATTTACCTGCTCCCCTGTCCAGCAGGGCCATCAATGTGATTCCTGGCATGAATTTCCTATTACCGATCCACTCATCAAGATTTTTCTTGAAGAGTGCTAATGACGAACTCTGCCTGACATAGATAGGTAGTTTGTTCCAGATTATGGGAAGTCTCTGTGACAGGAATCTATCCCTCCAGCATGTTCTGTTAATTGTGGTGATGAGGTTTAGGCCTCTAGAGCATGTGGCTCTGAGGGATTTCTTTAGGTGTAACATGTCCAGCAGCTCAGGGTTTGACATAGCTTTGTATGTTAGGCAGAGATCACCTCGGAGTAGGCAATATGCTACAGAGTAAAGCTGGAGTTTTCTGAGGCGGTCAGCGTAGGGTAACTGTTTTAGACCATAATCCTCTTTCTGAGATATTTTTGTGGCCTTTCTAGCGATTGTAGATGTCTTGTAAGTGACATTCCAAATGAGGCATTGTACTCTATAATGGGTCTGATGAGAGCCAATTAGAGGGGGCAATGACTTCTTTTTTCCTCTATGAGAACCCTTTCATGATGAGGTGCACCACATAGAAGGATTTCCTGACTACTGTCGGGATGTGATTATCAAAGGAGAGACTACTGTACACTAGAGTCCCGAGGTCTCTTATCATGCCTTCAATGTTAAGTGGGCTGCCACCTATGTGGTAGTCCATGGGAACAGGATTTTTACCAAAGGGGATGACAATGCATTTTTTGGCATTGAGCTTGAGGCCATGGCTCTGACACCAGGCATCTGTATTGGTGAGGCCCTTTTGAAGGCTGTCCATGTCTGTTGGGGACTTGACTATGGCACTCAATTTGCAGTCATCTGTGAACTTTGTCAGCCAGAAGCCCTCTGTGTTGGCCTGTACTTCAGAGAAGTAGATCCCAAAAAGGAGGGGACCAAAGACTCAACCATGTGGTACTCCAGTTGTCACAGGAATGGAGTCAGATTTGAAGTCTGCAAATTTTACAGTGTGGGTTCTGTCTTGGAGCCAGTTGGTGACCCATCTTGTGATGTGCAGATTTATACCCAGCTTAGTGAGTTTATTTATGATGCCAAAATGGGGGATGATGTTGAAAGCCTTGGCAAGGTTGAGATAAGCTGTGTGGACTGTCTTACCCTTGTCCATGGCTTTGGTGACTGTTTCAAAGAAGTCAACTAGGTTCAGGAGATATGATCTGCCCTTCACAAATCTGAACTGGGTGGGGTCCAGAGTTTGGAGGTTACCAATATCATTGTTTATGAGTTCCATGATAATACGCTCCATGGCCTTGCAGACCAGGCTCATCAGGCTAATAGGGCGATAGTTCCCGGGATCCATTGGTGGCTCTCCCTTTGTGGAGTGGTACAACTGTTGCTTTGCACCATTTAGTGGGTACAATGACTGTCAAGAGGCTATGACTGAACATGGTGCTTAGGTGGGGGGCTAATTCATTCTGAAGCTCATGTTGAATGCAGACAGGGATATTGTCTAGTCCCATGGATACTGTGTTCTTGGGATTTGATAGTACAGTTTTCACCTGTTCAGTTGTGATTGCAGGGACACTGTATTCTTCTGGTATGGATATGGGCCCTTTAGGAGGTGGGGGGTAAAGTTGGCACTGAATATATCTGCCAGGATGTTGGCGATATCAGTTGGTTCCATGAATTTTGTGCCATTGTGCTGTAACTCAGAGCAGATCTGGGTGTTGCCATTGAAATGCTTGACATAGCTGTAGAATGCTTTGTGGTTGTCCTTGGAGTCAGTGGTAATCTTATTTTCATAGTTTGCTTTGGAGGATTTTATGAGAGATCTCAGCTTCTTGCTGAGGCTGACCAGGGAGCTCCTCCACTCATGGGATTTTATTCTCTTTTGCAATAGTTTCTTCTTTCTGTTGTAGAATTTGTTTATAGCAGAGGACCACCAGATTGGTTTCCTTTTTTTAGAAGACTGCAGTGGTAGCTCTATTGTCCATCTGCATGGGTGTTGTAAATATGGCCACTTCTGCCTTAAGTAGCATGACGTTGGCTTTGGAGAAGTTTTTTACTGTGGTTTCCTTAGTGGGGGGTGGGGGCAGGATGTTGATATCTAGGGTGATGAGCTTGTGGTTGGATCTGACCAATGACGAGTTGACTTCAGGTGTGGAGCACCTGTCATTCATGTTGGTAAGTACTAGGTCTAGGATATTTTTGCCCCTGGTAGGTGTGTGGACAAGTTGATCCAGGGCATTGGAGTTTACGAATTCTAGGAAGCGTTGAGGAAAGGAATTAGTACAAGAGTAGTTTTCCCAGTTAATGATGGGTAGTTGAAATGTCCTAATATTAGGGTGTTTGGTTGGACCCTGATATTCTCTATTATATCAAGAAGAGAGGAGTGGGAATCCTGGAGCATGTTGGGGGATCTGTAGCAAGCTACAATATGGATTGCAGTTTTGCACAGAGTTAGTTGCACTTGCATAATTTTGGATGAATTATGTTGGGCAACCAGCCTGGATGTGTGGTTGTCCTTAATGAATATGGACACAACTCCACCCTTGGTGTTCTGGTCCTGGTTTGATGGCCAAAAGGTATGGTATGAGTTATATCCTGGTAATGCAGGGGTGCTCTCTGGAACCTGATATCCATATTATCCATTTTGAGCAGTGCCTTGAGTGAGTGCATTTTGAGGTTTAGACTTCTAGCATTGAGTAGCATTATCTTCAGTTCTTTCTTGTTAGAGTATAAGGTTGTGGAGCCCATATCTAGACAATACTGTATTATATTCTAGCTGAAAGTAAAAAAGCAGTATGTGCTTTGATGCACTATAAATTCATATTTTATTACATGAGTGGAAAGGTAACATAATCTAGGATTACATTTTTTGTGACTTTACATATTTTAGTTGTAAATCAAAATTTTCACTCCTTGCTTTTCATTATGTTCTTTCTTATGTTCTACTCTTTCTTCCTCATTCTTCTGTCATTCATCCCATCCTTCTTTTCTTTCTTCCATCATTTCTTTATTTGTGTTCTTCTTTCATCCGTTCTCCTGAACAATTGCTAATTATTTTCTATCTGATCAGATCCCTTCTCATAGATTAAGTGCAAACCTTTTCACAATTCCCCATGGACATTTCTTTTGTTCCTGTTCACTTTAGTTTGTTATCACATGCAATACAATACACTGAAGTTGCCTTACACAGCTCCTTTAATAGCATTGTTTGGTCTTTTTCACTCTTTACTAACCAAAATGCCAGCTCTGAAAAACACACTGGGTTCTCTTCAAATGTTTTTATTCAAGTAGTACTCACTGTTTTATATCCCTTCACTTAGTGTGTGAGTATGTGTGTGTGTGTGTGTGTGTGTGTGTGTGTGTGTGTGTGTGTGTGTGTGTGTGTGTGTGTGTGTGTGTGTGTGTGTGTGCGTGTGTGTACTATTGTACTGCTGCTGAGGGGGAGTGCTTGGTTGTGCAGAGCAGTAATAAGTTATTTTTGTTATGTAATGTATATATATATATACACACACACACACACACACACACACACACACACACACACACACATGTGTGTGTGTATATTTGATTGTGCATTTCTTCCACAGGTATATATGTTATGCATCACCCTTGCTGTACGATTCTAATTGCCCCGGATCATCTCATAGTGTTTCTATTACATTAACCCTGCTCTTGCTAATTTTTGTAGTGAAACTTTCAATATTTTTGCTCTTCTAGTGTTTTGTAGCGACTCATGTTATCCTTGTACTCTCTGACTAGTCCAGTTGTATCTTTCAGACCATTTCCTGCTCTCCTCTTAGAAAACATCTTGTCTGAAAGCTTCTCAGAGTAAACAGTCATCTAATTTCAGGAAATATCTCTTCAGATGATTAGCGGTTATTTCTTTAGATCACACATTCTCACAATAGGTAATCTCTACTTTATGCTGCCTGATTATGCTTAAGAGTAATTTTGCTCCTTTGTGTTACTCCCTTTACATTAACCTGCATCATATATTCTATACTACTTCTGACTCCACCCTTCATGAACACCAATCATATACAGGCTCAGCACTCTTTCTCTCTACTGTACTATACTATTTTATTTTATTCTTTTTTCATCTGACCAAACATAAATCACAACACCATCCACAATCACCCAATTAGCTAACTGAATCATTCCTATACTATGCACTAAATAAATAACTTCCATCTTATCTCTGTCTCTCTGTCTCTCTGTCTCTCTCTCTCTCTCTCTCCATCTTTCTCAAAAAACTTACATAATATCAAATATCTATATCTATCTATCTATCTATCTATCTATCTGTCTATCTATCTATCTATCTATCTATCTATCTATCTATCTATCTATCTATCTATATAACAAATATACTAATGGCCTGGCACAATACTATTACTAACAGTCAGCATTATCTCCCTAGTACTCCTAACTTTATTGCTAGCAACTGACTCCTTTTACAAGTATACATCCAACCTCTGCAGAAGGATCTTTTATAAACAAACTTAGAGTAAACCCCTTCAACTTTCTTCTACATATATTTAACTTAGGCAGAGCTGGATAAAGCACTAGATAACCTAGGCAGTTGCCTAAGGCCTGCTGGTTGAGGGGCTGCCGCACGATTTAATTTTCAATTAAACATTTAAAAAATTACATTTCTTAAGGATGCATTCCACATCTGCTATCCTGCTACCATTTATTTCTTGACTGGAAAACTTGGCTGCCATTTGCAATGAGACAGAGAACGTGAAATGGTTGGCTGTCATTTGAAACAGGGAACCTGAAATGCTCCCATCTATTTTTTTGAAACACATGGAATGTTGTGTGTGAGTAATGTCCTAGTAATGGATGCAGGTTAATTAATTAACTTGCTGAGGCTTAAACATTGTACTGTGGTTACTGGAGATAAGTGATCTAATCCTCTACACTATCTTCCAGACTGCTCACCTTAGTCATCAGGGTGCATTTTCAGGGAATGAGAGTTTCAACGTATTTGCAAGGAAAGTGAGCTTCAAGGGAAGAAATGTTTACTTTGCTCATGGTAAGTCTGTTTTCAATGTGCAACTTTTTGTTTAGTAAATTGATCTCAGTTTTTGTGCTATAGAATTTGAAAGCAGGGTTAGTAGCACAACAGGTACCATATTTGCCTTTGGTGCAGTAGGATGTGGGATCTACTCTCACACTATGCAGATAGATTGCTGATACTGTGGTGCACTTTAAGAGGGGATGGGGGAGTATTGCAAACCTGAGTGTATTGTCTTTTGGATGTAGTATTAAACTGAGGCCCCATCTGTCTACATTAATGGTAGGTGCTGTGAGATAGTTTACATCTATCTGAGCTATCAAAAAGGCTGGGTTAAGTTCCCAAATGCCCTGGTTAAATTTCCCCTAGTAGAATAAAAACCACCAAGGGTCCTCCCTGAAAAGACTCTTTAGCCTAGTGGGACTAATGTGGTCAACAAAGGATATTTAAATTAAATCTATACCTCTGCCTTCATTTCCAAAATAATGAAAAATTAGTATGCATGCTGACAGTTTTGAGAAGTGATTATGGTAATGGGGGGTCTGGTCCATTCCCCTGCCTAAGGCCACATTCGTCCATGATCCAGCTCCAAACACTGGTAGTCTTTTAACCAGAAAAAATGTTGTTTGTCTTTTCAGCTTTTCCCGGTTAGGGGTTGCCACAGCAGAACTCTGGTCCACTAATGATTGGCAGAAGATTTTTTATAGTGCCGAGTTGCCAGCATGATGCCCAACCTTCAAGGAAAGCCGCCCATTCACGCATATCTTTCAGAGGCCACTCGGCCTCGGGGAGGACATGCAGAGTCCACACATTAGGCACTCCAGTCATGAATCAAACAGGAGAACCTCTTGCTGTGAGGCAACAATGCTACCACTGGACCACCTCGGCTTTTAGCCAGAGACAATACTTTATGAAAAAATTCTACCATCAAAACATTAATAATCACTACCAAAATGGTTAAAGGAATACAACTTTTTACATTATATCTCCCTTCATAAATTACACATTGCCTAGATATTAACTCATATCCCTGACTGAAATTCTAGTCAACAAAATATATCTCACTAAACTCATCCAAGAATCTCAATTAACTATGTCTCAAATAATTGTTGTAATAATCATCTGTTCACGCTGAAAGAATGGCTACTAATACTACTCATAACTAAGCAACTCCTTTCTTATCTAAAATTAATTGACATCCTAATATGACTAACCTTCTCAGTCAAGAAAAATAAGAGTATTCCCATTTTTAAGTCCACAGTATTATGAACAAATCTGACTATATTAAATAACATATTACCTATAATAAACCTCTGACCATTTAGCTGTGCATGCGCGCGCGCGTGTGTGTGTGTGTGTGTGTGTGTGTGTGTGTGTGTGTGTGTGTGTGTATGTGTGCTTGCGCGTGTTTTAAAAATGAAAATTGCCATTACAGCATTTTTAACATCTTCCACATTTGCATATTTTTATTTAATTAAGTAATATATACATTCCTAAATCTGGAAGTGGCTTTATGCCACTGGTAAAGAAAAACTCTGTAATTGCAGAATTGCTTATAACATAAAACTTTCCAACTTCTTTGATCGTCTGTAACTGGAACCCAGTCTTGATAATTATTGGAACATATCTTAAACAATTTACAACAGTATACATACCTTCAAAAACTGTAAAAGATATATGAATCCACTGTAGAAGACATTTTAAAACTGTGTAATACCAAAACATTATAATGTGAAGACTCTTCAGCCTTGATGCTTGCCTTCAAATGGACACCAGATTAAGACATTTCTCTTCTGTTATAACCTCCTTCACCTTATCAATACATAAATCAAGTCAAACAATACCAGGACTAACAATTCCTTTCTCATCTTCCTGATAACTAATACTTCATAAAGAAAAAACTTACTTGCTTGCCAAGCATCATTAATGACCACATCCATATCTATCCAAGCTTCCTTCATTCAAAGCTCTCTCATCTCCCACTAATAAAGGAATCCAAATATAAAGCCGACTCCAAAGAGGATATCGTAGTTTCTGACCTTACTAACATAGATTGGTCTACCTTATATCAAGCAACAGGCCCAACTGAACCTTTCAAATATTTAATTCATTTACTACATTTCTACTATTATTCTTAAAAAAAATCCTTAGAAGGAAGAAGTATGTTAAAGAAGAAAACTGCCCGTGTTTAACGCTGAAACCTAAAAAAAAAAACTGTTAGAAGATAGCCGCAAAACTGGAAACTGTAGAACTCCTCTGATAATCCATTATACCTCAAATAATTTCCTGCTCTTATATAAAAGTACAAATTAGGAAAAAAATAAGCGATTTCTTCATACCTACATGTCAATCTCAAAATCCCAGCCAAAATAATGCTAGAAGTTGGTAAAATATGTAAATTTCTTCAAAAACTGAGACAATTTACCCCTTGATTTATTTTTTATTTATTTTACTTTACATTTGTTAACTGGAGGTGTCTGACTGAGCCAAAAAGGCCCTTTTTCAGCAGAGGCCCAGGGAGAAAAGCTCCACAAAGAAAAATTACAGACACATTTAGTTATTTAGACATGATCAGTATAAACACAAATTACAAGAGATATGTTTTTACAGTGGTATGCGGCAAATAAACAGTTACAGTGGAGAGAACAAACAAGAAAATATTAATTTTAAAAATAAAGGTAATTAATAGATTTGTGGTGTACAGCTGAAATTTGGAACATAGGTAGAATACATACATAGTACACAGGTACAGTACATACATTGTTGATTAGCCAGTGTTTGTGAGTAAGATTGAAAACTATTATCAATGATAAATACAAGCACTTTCAAAGCTTCAAATGAATATGTTCCAGTCATCACTATTCCTATTCCTATTACTGTCAGTTCTAAAACCTATTCTAACCAATCGATCAACATTGCTACATTCCTCCCAACTTATTAGTAATTACACATCATCTGCTACCCTCCTCCCACTCCTAAACTTAAACCCTTACTAACACCCTCTTTACTGCTTTGAATACAGTCATTTTCAACTTTCATGAAATTCCATCTACATTAGTGTGGACTAATCAAAGCTAATACAGTATCTTTCCTCTATTCTTAAATGTAGCTACAAGATCACTTGCTAAATCACTGTCCTTCAGCTTTAACATTTCCTAAGCAGAGGTATAATCCTTTCTTGTCCAGGCACTCCCTTTCATTATAATTTATAAATAAATATCACTCAATACATTCCATAATATTTCTGTACAAATATAAATTACCTGCTTGACTGTTAGCATATTCGAAAAACAAACATATGATCATGTTTTCCAGCATCTAAGTAAATGGATTTTCAATACCTTTATCAAATGGTACTATCAACGTGAATAATGTTGATACCAAGTGATCAACATTATTCACCTAGACACACCCATATGCTGAGCATCAACGATGGTGCATGCAAAAGTCTTAAAACAAAATTTAAAAGAAAACATCATCTTTTGCAGGGGGGGCAAACCCCCCCCCCTCGCACTCCTACACCCCCTAATAATTATATATCCTAAGTCTAAGGTCACATAATTTTGGGGAAAGGGCAAATTCCCCAACCCTGAGAATCATCCGATCTGCTACTTTTGTAGACAGGTGTTGACTATCTGTTTAGTCCACCAAATTGTGTTGACTAAAAGATGTCTAGAAAAGTGCTGTTCAACAAAATTAGCGACTTACAAATAATTATGATCTTTTAACTGATGCCCAGCCATGATTTCAAAAATACCACAACTCTGACTACAATTTAGTTAGCTACAGATAACAATTTATTCATAAGTGGAATTGGGGTGGCAAGTTGACACTATCATTACAAACTTATATTATATTAAGCTTTTAAAAGTATGAAACTTCAAATCAACAAATTCAAAAATTACCGAACAAGCAACACTTGTATGTACAAACATGGCATACTACAACTGATGAGGGATTTTACACTAGGTGCACGTCATGATTCTACATTAGGCCCAAGACTGTTTTTGTTAGCTTTAAATGACCATATCTATAAAACAGTTTTTTTTTCCCTAGTGCTTCAACAAAAGCCTTCCAGGGAGGATAAATATCCAAGACAAATCCACATTTAAATACAGATTAACAGAAATAATAACATAACATTAGCAAATTAATTAAAGCAATAAAACATATTTCCAGCTAAATCAACAATTCCTGTCCAATAGAAATAATGTAGATAATGTCAAAGTAAATTGATTTCCTTAAATTGCAAGGAAATGTTACCTTTCAAGAAGAGGAGATTATCAAAATAGCTATAATTAGACAGACATTCTGCAGTTCTTATAAGCTTAGAAAGAACTTGCCATTTTCATCATGTTCCTTATGAAAGCCATGACGTCCTTCAAAGACTATATATGCCAAAGTTACTGAGCTAAAGAATCAATCTATGACTGTGAATTTTAAATGATCCATGATTCATTAATAAGACACAGAATATTTTTTACTGAATAATCAGTCCAATGGGTGGCTATTAACAGAAGCCATCTTGACCTTATGAAATGCTGTTAAAGCATGGAGATTGATTATAAGTGCAACTATGCACCTAAAAGTTGGACTAAGGAAATGAAATTAACAAGGAAAATCATGTATATATCACATAAAAAGGCAAACATGAGAAATGGAGCAATTTAGAGACCTCTCACCTAATAGTGCCTTATGCTGACACTGGCTGTAGTATGGAAAGTTGTCTAACTTTGTGAAGTTGCATGCAGATGTTGCATTTTAATGCAAATTAGCTGCATGATCTCCTCAAAAATGGTGCTGGCATGAGAATAATGATTTTTTTGTTTATTTTCCATGTGGATGATAAAAATTAACATCTTTTGAATGCATTCAACCATTGAGCCTCTATAATAGTCACAACTCATACTGTAACTACAGGTAGGTATCATGATAATGTGTCTGCATGTGTGAGCAGGGGATATGAAAGTGGTAGCATGTATGTGTCTTTATGCTTGTGAGTAGGGGGGGATGTGAGATAATAATGTTAGGGCATTATCTAAGTTGAGAGCATGACAGTGGCATGGTCATGTTTAGCAGCACAATGTCCTCTGGTCCTTGGTAAAACTTTAATTTACCCCTGAATCAGAGAGTTTCACCCTCAGGCTAAGTAACAGACCTTCATTAGCCAGTTAATACTGGTGGAATGAATCTCACTGAATGTCTGTGAATGCATTATACCAGAAAAATAGAAGAAAAGGACAACCAAGAAGTTCACAGGAAGTATGATTCAACTGAAATTCAATCTCATATAATAAGTGTGAAAAAAGTATGAAAGGAAGAAGTGTTCTGCATTTAATCAGTTTGGCATACTTTGTGGTGGAAGGAGTCATTTTGCAAAGAATTGAAAATAAGAAAGACAAGAGTGTTCAAAGGAATTTGTATGTTGTTATGAAGAATGATGAATGAAATTATTTGTCTGTGCTATTAAGGTAAAAAAAAAAACAGGTCTTAATAGTGAGAAATATGAAACTTATTGCAATCATTGAAAAAAGATGTCAGTTTTGATTATTAACAAAAATCCTGAAAAATAATAAAATACATTCTGAAATTAAAGTACACAAAGGTGTATAGTGCAATATTTGATTTGAAGTGCAGGTTTTCACTGTACTCCAAAGCTAAAAATGCTACATGGGTGAGTTCTGACAATATCCTGGGATGCCTCTTAAATAGCTTGAAACTTCAGCAGTCCAGGTATGCTTCATCTGTAGGAAATAGAGGACTTCAATGGTCATCCCTCTACACAAATGTGGACTATCAACAGGGATTTACAAACCCATAAGTTTAACTAGACCTATATGCAAGCCATGCAGACAGTTATTGTGGTCTTGATAAACAAAGACAAAATCTTTAAATAATGGATCTACCCCATTTTGGTTTCAACAAGGGCAGGTCCTGAATACTAAATCTGGTGGACTTCTTCAAGAAGGCCACTTGAGCCATTGACAAGGGCAAAATGGTACATACTGCCTATATCACCCTGGCAAAAGTATTCAGTACAATATTTTACTTGGCTAATGCAGTTAAACTCAAAATTTAGGCAATAATCCCTATGTCACCAAAGTGACAGTCAGATAGCTCACAGATAGAACACATAAAGTTAGGGGAATCCACCTTCACTAAGAGGCATTTTAAGTAAGGTGTCCCACAGGGCTTTGTAGCGGGACCTCTCCTGTTGGAATTTATTTCCATGAAGTCAAGGCAAATGCAGAGGGCCATTGACTGACTGAATTTGCTGACAGCTGCAAACTGGATGCTATCACTGAATTACCCAAAGATGTAGATATTCTTCAGGAGGGTCTGACACTGACAAATAATTGATACCAAAGCCGTGACCTAAATCTCAATGAAAAAAGAAATGCATAATTATACCCATGGGAAGATGATCACCTCTGCAAGCTGCAACACTGATAACACTCCGTTGAGAGTAGACCCAGTGGTGAGGGACCAAGGAAGTCAGATTGACTGTAACCTGAACTTTCTAAACCTTTTGTCCATGCTGGTGTGGCAATCCTTCTACATGGCAAAACTTATAAATAAAGGCATGGCATTCAGATCTCAGGAGATAATTGTCCCACTATACTCAGCCCTCATTAGTCCAATAACAAGCACAATGTAGGCTCTGGCATGTACCTGACCAGGCATTTACAACAGCTGGAGTGGAGAGAGACATTCCTCAATAAAGAACATTTTGGTATTTTGAATATTTGGGTTCTTGTTCCTGACTGACAAACACATACTGTAAATAGCATGTCCTGTGTTGACTGCCCCAAAGCCCTGTCCCTATACTCAGTGTCCTACAAACTACTGAAAGGAGAGTTATACCTCCCCTACAAGGCATTACCTGGTATAGCCTTGATGGATCTGCAATACATTCACAAAACAAACATCACTAGAATTACCTGATCTTAGGACCTTATCCTGATCTGTGATATAAACATAAGATATTGGATGGACAGGTATGTGTGTCAGAGATCACCCCTTGTCTGGAACAGACTCCTCAGTCATGTGAAACAGATCTCTTCCCTAAGCATATACAAATGCAATTTGGACCAATTGATAGGAATTTGCAAATTCACCTCTGGCTTGTCACTTGTTTCCCTTATGGACAGCTCAGTTTGTAGATGCCCTAAGGCACAGGCATATATCAAAGCTGTTCTAATCCTTGGGTATACATAATTGTTAAAATTGTGGCATGAATGGCAAGGCTTAAATAGGCTTTATGGCCATTAGCCTAGCAACCTCCTATGGTTCTATATGTTTCAAGAACAGTGGCTAAAACAGTAGCAAAAAAGAGAACTTTATGTTCAGCATACCAGTTAAAGCTATTTGTTCAAAGGCTGTTGATATTTGAATAGAAACAAATTAAAAAATATACATGGTCTTATTTAACACTATAGAATTCAGAAAGCTAATTTTCATAATATTCAGGGTTGTTTGTTTGTGTGAAGCTGAGAACAGTATAACACACATATGAATCCTTGGTAACCTTTACATGATTTGGATTACTGGTTGACTTGTATAGTTAAGGAATCTTAACTGATATGAGGAGGTGGCCTAATGGTTAAGGTGTTTGCCTTACAAACACAAGGTGCAGGGTTGGAGTCTCACAAGGGATAATTGGCTAGCCTTAAAATGACTCGCAAGGGCAGTTAGCCTAGTACTAATCTATAAACCTCTATGAACCTATATTCTGCTCTGCAGAAGTGGTTATTATGGAAGGTTTGAATGTTATTGCATAATATGCAATCACAGTAAGATTGTGAAGCTTCAGGATGGTGAACACAATATGATTAGGGCATTATTCTGCAGTGGACCATTTCAATAGGATCAGGACACTTTCAAAATGTGCACAGTTTCAGTACATTATTATAATATGACACATTCAGTATGATTAACTACACATTTAAAAGAATATCAGCTTCTTGGTGCAGCTAGTTATTTTATGAGGCTCAGAAGTACTATATCAGTGAGTTCCCCATAAAACTGCACCTTTATTTTAACAGATGTCATTGCACTAGCCTTTCTCCTTGAGTTTGTTCCTATTGTGCCCCACTAGTCTCAGCAACATGCAGCACCCCAGCTATATAAGGTGTAGCAAATACATTAAGTCATTAAACCCTTGTGATATCTCTAGAGTTTTCTCTAGCATCAGGCTAGAGACACATTTAGGCATCTAACATTGTCTATTCATATTTATATTAATAATTACAAATCCATGCTACCCACAGGCCATTGAAAGATTCCAACTTAAAGCTTACATGCAGGTTAACACAATTGCATTACTACTAATTCTCAGTTTAGTGCAACTACATAAATAATGTTTGGGATTCCTAGCATTCAAGGAGCTTGCTGCATGAGGCAATCATATGGAAACAGCTTAGTACAATTTTGCTTAAATAAATAAATCGGTGGTCTGCAGTTGTTCCTGGTTTGCCTTTTTTGTTTTACTAGTTCTGGAAGTTTGTTTTTAGAACCTTGTTGGGCTTACCATTACGCTGGTGGACTACTGAATTAATATCATTTATATTTACATATTTTCACCTGAACTATTGTGTTTTCATTATGGAGCAACTTTTTCTTCAATATATTGAGACTACGCAGCGTCTCATTAAAGCTCTACAGGAGAAAGGGCACAATACTCCTGTGGTTACCAATGGGGCCATTACTGAGTCTCAGGAGCAACTTTTTACATTACATTCTACACCAGGATCGCGTTCGGTGCAACCGTCAGCTAGTTATGGTTTGGCGTGTTCTATAGGAGGAGGGGCCAACGCAGGAAATGTTCGGTCTGGGAACCCACCTTCGAACAAAGCATCGAACACTAGGGACGGTGTTACTAGAGACACTGAGGCACGAAAAAATTCGTCGATGGATATCAAAGACATTTTAGCTGCTCCAGTTTTCCAGGATGGCTCATGGAGCAAAAACAATGACCTAGGTAGTTTGAACAAACAGTTGTCAGAGTTTGAAAAGACTCTGAGATCTTTTAAAACTTTACAGATGGACAACGCTTTTCTGGAGAGGTCCCTTGAGCTTGGTCAAGTACCTAAGGGACTTTGTGTGTTCAAACTTCTGTTTGGATTTGTAGAAGGGACAGAACTATTTGACGAACTGCTGCAATGGTTCGATAGAACAGGTATAGAACTGATTAAATTAATTACTCATAACAATAATTGTAAACTTGCTGTTTTAAATGAACAATTGGTCATTTTAGATAAGAATATTCGCCAGGACTTGTTATTTGAATTTAATAGATTTCGTCTTGATAATATTATCAAAGATATGGATATATTTATTAGTAAAGGGCTAGAAACTAAGAATCATAAATTAACAAGGGACACCAATGATTATAAGAATAAAAAAGTGTATGTGCATTTCAAAGAGTTTAAAAGCATGAGGCGGTTATCCAAACAGCCTGTGGCCGATTCAGTTGCTGAGAACAACTTGAATACTACTAACAGCCACTCCAGTTTACAACAGAACTATAGAGTTAATAATGAGAATGGAGAAGGGGTTTGTTTTTAGAGGAGCCGACACTGAGAAGGTCGGAGTGGCTCCGGGACCGATACGGGGGTCAACAATATCAGCAGAATCGACGATATTACAAGACAACACACAGAACCAATTCTTGGTACCGCTAAATAGTAGTCACAGTAGTTATAATATAACATGTATGAGTGAGGCACCAGTTTATCAAACTAGTCATTTTATGAGTGATATTTATGACAGTGACACTTCATGCCACAATTATATGGATAGTGGTGATAGATTGCCATATTCTATGGCATTTACACAGGAGAAGGATACTGACAACACTGACTGGCACTGTTCTGTCATTACAGAAGGAGGGTTTAGTGTATACAATTATACTGATACTTGTTTTAATGCTGCCGATGTTAAACTTTTTAAGAAGGGTTTCAGATTTGTCCCTTCATTTAAATTAGATGTTGGTAGAGTTTTGATTAATTTAAAACTTTACACTAGAGCACTTAACCTTAAGCTGTTTTTTGTTAACAACAAATGGAACCAGAGAGACAATACTAGTTTTACTCTAAAAAGGAGTAGTACTTTTATACCCCCACAGAACCCAATGATTTATTTGTTTGAGAGATTATGTGAAACACAAATCAGAAGAATATTAAAGAATGAAAAAATGACTTCTAATAACTTGACTTCAGCTGAAAAATTTTGTCTTAAGGAATTAACTTCTACCAACAAATATAGGGTAATGAAACCCGATAAAGGGGGTGGGGTTGTTATTATGAGAAAAACAGACTATTTGAACAAAATGACAATAATGTTGAGTGACAATACGATGTATGAAAAAGTGTCAAAACATGAAATGGAAAGGGCATATGTTAAGGTGGATTGGTATCTATATGTATTTTTGATGGATGGTGTCATTACCAAAGATGAATATAATTTTTTATTAGTGGAACATCCAATGATGCCATCCATTTTTGGTATCCCCAAAATCCATAAGGACATACACAATCCACCCTTTAGGCCCATAGTCTCTGCCAGGGGTTCAAAGATTGAAGCCATTGCTGTTTATATAGATTTGCATTGTAAGGGAACTTTAAAACATCTGCCTCATATATTAAAAGATTCCTGGCATTGTCTAGAAAAAGCTAGAGAACATTTTGTTGATATTGAAGACGATATGACAATGGTAACTATTGATGTTGTCAACCTATTTACAGTGATTCCTCATGACTTAGGTCTTGAAATGTTTGAGACAAGTTTGCTGAAATTTAGTGAGTCTAATAAGGCTAAATGCAAATTGTTACGTGAACTGATGGCTATTGTACTTGAAAACAATTTTATGTTTATTAATGGTGAATATTATAAACAAAGTACAGGTGTGGCCATGGGGGCTAGATGCGCCCCCATTTATGCCAATTTGGTGTTAGCCTTATGGGAAACACAAAGTGTTTTTACTTCTAGTTTCTGGCCTAACATTACCCTTTACTTAAGGTACCTGGACGACATTCTTATTTTTTGGAAGGGCAACAGAGAAATGCTTATTGAGTTTGAAAGTTTTCTAAAAACGACATTTAGTTTTTTGAATTTCACTTTTAAGACATTTGACAACAATTGTGAGTATTTAGACATTTTATTCTATAAAAACATGGGTAAGTTAGAATCAAGTATTTTTAGGAAAAAAACTCATTCCAATTCTTTTTTACATTTTGATAGTTGCCATCCCTATTACCAGAAAAAGAATTTAGTAAAGGGACAGATGGTCAGATTTTCTAGAATTATTAGTGAAGACATTAATTTTTACAATGAGATTAAAATATTATCAGATATGTTTCTGGATAGAGGTTATCCATTAGAATTAATTGTTAAAGTTAGTGAATAGATTTATATTAAAAGACATCAAATATACAAACCTATATTAAAGTACGGTTTTGACAACAGTACATCTAGGACTAATAACACTACTAGAAATGACACCTTTATTATACCATTTAATGATATATCACCCAGGATAGTTAATATAGTACATGAGACCTGGATAAGTATTCTCCAGAATAATGGTGACCTTATTGATAATTTAGGGACTGGGCCCAAGGTCACTTATAGTAGGGGGATGAATCTTAAAGAACATTTTGAGGCAGTTAATAATAAGAATATGTTCGACACATCTTCAATGAGCAAATGTGGGGCATGCCATACTTGTAAATTTATTAACGATGGACTATATGTTGCGGTACAAAATTTTGGCAAAACAATTAGATGCCCAGGTCATTGTAATTGCAACACAAAAATGGTGGTGTACCTCGCTATATGTTCATCATGTCCAGCCTTCTGTGTTGGCAAAACGATAAGAAAACTTTGAGAAAGGATAGTGGAACATGTTAGAGACATTAAAAAACAGAAAAATACTAGTTCCCTTTATATGCATAGTCTAAGATGCCAGAATTTTAAGAGATTTTTATTCTTTGTTATTGACAGAATTGTATACTACAATAATAACAAAGGTGGTGATGACAACACCTTACTTGAGGCTAAAGAATGTTTATGGCAATTACAGCTAAATGCAAGTTCTAGCCCTGGTATTAACGAACATATTTCTATATCAAGTATACTAAAGTACAAGTCTCAATTTATTTGATCTTGTATGTATTAGGTTAACATCTGATAATTTAATGTTTTAAATATTTTGTATAACAATATGAATTTTAATGTTAGTAGTAAATTTTTCAATGAATGATTTTATGCTGGATTGTATAACAATTATTTATTTTTAATAATTATTTAGATTTATATTATTACAAGATATTTATATATGTATTTTTAACTTTTATTTATTGGTATTACATATACATAGGGCCAGATTCAGGAAGGCTTACACGGAGTTTAAGAGTAGTGTAAGCCTCCGTGTAAGCCTCCTGATTCAGCAACAGCCCAAATCTCCGTGTAAGAGACAGCTAACACGTCTCTTACACGGAGTGGTCGTGGAAATGCTCAATACCTCATTTGCAGCTCCAAGATATGCAAATGAGGTATGTGAGCGATCCACGAAGCCCAAACCAGTCCGTGTAACGGACGTGTTAGCTGCAGAAATGTACTCAGCTGACAACTGAGTACATTTCTGCAAAATTAAAAACGGAGCTATGTCAACTCCAAATAAAGGGTGCATTTGTTACAGTAAGCATGCCAATGGCCAAATATGTGGCCATTGGCATGAAAAGTGTTGCAAAAAAAGTTATATAACTTTTTTTTTCACGGGATTTATGTGTTTAACTGTAGCGCACACCAGCAAACGGGTGCGCTACCTATAACTGAAATCCGAAGCTTTTATGCCCACTATTGTCGGATTTATCTATTACATGAAATGTCAATGGAGGTACTTGTAGAGTAAAATCATTATGGCCTCTGTTTAGTGGTTGTCAAGTGGGGGAAGCTCCGTGTAAGATATGTAACTAAGCATTACTAGGCAATCCTATGTAAATGAGGGTTACAATACTGAATCACACTGCCACATAGGTAATGAGCACTTTCTGAGTAGTGTAAGAGTTAGAGAAGGGGGAGGAACAGAGTAAGAGGTAGGTGACATCATGGGGGGGAAGGATATAAAGAAATGTACCAGATTGGAGGGCAATGTAAGGTAAGAGATGACAGACAGACATCAGGGAGGGAGGTGTGTCCCAACAGAACACTAGGAAAGTGAAGAAATTGAGGGCATACGCTATCCCTACACTCAAAGTTTCTTGATATACGTGCATGCGTGCGCGAAAGTGTAAGGCAGGTTCAACATGTGGAGCATGTTGCAAACTGTTTACAACGGTTTCTTGTGGCGTGCGTGTAAGGCAGTGTGTAGCGTTTTAGCATGAATCAGCCTAGCTAACACCGTGTAAGGATGTGTCTGTGGCGTGTAACACCGTGTAGGGATGTGTACGCGTTTAAGTGACTGTGAGTGTGTTTAAGCTGGTGTGCACATTGCTCCCCTCAGGAAACAGAGAGGAAGCAGGAAACAACCAAAATACAGGGAAACTGCCAGGGAATACTGCTGGAGTTAATTGGTGGAAACAATTGGAAGCAGGTAATTACACAGGCAGACTAGAAACCCAACCCAGCACTTAAAACACAACAGAGAGCAGTGCAGGCTGTTTCTCACAAGAGATACTGCCAGAAACTAAGCTATCAGAATTGAAAACTGAAAAAAGCTGAACTCAGAGCAGAAATGCTAGGGGCTGCCATAGCTGTTATAATCAGACATAGGCAAATTGCTGAGGGTGGTGATAATGCAGATGCTGACAGACAACCCAGAGTGAGGAGAAGGAGAAGAGTATACAGGCCCAGGGTCACCTACCATGGGTTACATGAGCTGGAGATAGTAGAGCGCTATAGAGTGGACAGAGAGCTCCTGCAGCAGATTGTTGAGCTGTGCAGGCCACGCCTCACACACAGAACCAACAGAGGGGAACCCATCCCAGTGGAAACCAAGGTATGTGTTGGCCTAAGAATACTAGCAACAGGTACCTTCCAGAGACCAACTGGCGATATGATGGGGATATCACAGGCATCAGCCTCCAGGGTACTGCACCAGTTCCTGGATGCCATGTCACCACATGTCAGTGATCATATATATGTCCCTAATGACCGTGAGGTTGTGGCCAGCAATATGCGTCTCTTCCAGCAAATAGCGGGATACCCTGAGGTGCTGGGTGCAATAGACTGCACACACGTACGCATCAAGGCACCAGCCGGTGAGCGGGTAGAGTCTACATTAACCGCAAGGGATACCCCTCCATCAACTGCCAGGTCGTGTGTGATGGCCAGGGCATAATAATGAATGTGTGTGCTGGCTGCCCTGGGAGCTACCACGATTCCCACATCTGGCATCTGACGCAGCTGTACCAATCATTTGCCAATGGGGACTTCCCACACGGACACCTAGTGGGGGATGCTGGTTATGCACTTGAGCCGTGGCTGATGACACCCATCAGAAATGCACACACACCGAACAGGAACGCCATAATGAGGCACACGCACAAACACGTAATATCATAGAGCGTGTGTTTGGGCTGCTCAAGTCACGGTTCCGGTGTCTGGACACGGCTGGTGGAGCTTTGCAGTACACACCAACTACATGTACCCAAATGATCATGATATGTGCTATGCTACATAATATGATCCTGCGGAAACAGCTGCAGCAGGACCAGCACAGGGCTGGGCCAAACATCCCCCACCATTGCCAAGGCCACCACAGGCAGGGGTGACTTGGAAGAGGAACAACCTGACCTTGTCCCAGTAGGCAGAAGGAGGCGTGCCCAGTATGCCCTGGCCTTGGCAAAGAGGCAACGATAGCACATATGCTTGGTCAGTAGGAATACTGGGACTGATACCCGCTCTGACTCACTCATACAGTAACAGGGATGCCTAACATGACACAACCTGCTTCCAAACGTACAGGGAGTGTAGTATGTGCATCCAACAGAGGCAGCCCTGCAGCACCACCCGAGGCATGAATGCCATGTGTTAAGTAATGTAACACCATGTATCATATGCACACCTGAGGACCATGACTAACATCCACCCTCACCAATCATAAACCACAAAACACAAACCCACCTCATAGCTATCACAAGGGATAGGAACCTAGATGTAATGCTACCCAATGCCAAAGGTATAAACAGCAAGATGTGTGCAGTGTAAATGCACACAGTATAGGAATGCACATATCAGTGCTGTAATAGAAAACAGGGTCAAAGCACATCAGCACCCTGACACTACCAGGGTCACACCTCATACAGTGATGTACATGTGCAAAAACATGGAACAAGATACAAAATGAGGGTGACTACCAATAAATGGCATGGATAACCACACACCCCTGTTGTTACCACAACAAGAAGCAACATGCATTAGCCATGGTCAAACACCAATGGCTAAAACTGACTACTACTATATAGCTTGCTGCAGACCACTGTCCTAATAGCAGGAACTGCCCCAGGCCTATGTTCACAGGTTCAGAGGTTCATACTAGGCTATCTGCCCTAGGGCATTTATAAGCCTAGACCAGAGTTCCGTGGAGTCTGCCGCCTTCACTCTGACGGATAATTTGCTCATTATATTGCTGTGCCTCTGACAAGCAGTGATACTGAGGTTATCCCTGGGGCATACCTGCAATCTCCCATCCATTGATTAAGATCTCACTTGAACAAAGCCAGTGAGGTACTCAGCCTCACATGTACCAGGATGTTGTTCCACAGCATAGGGACTCTCTGGTTGAAGAATCTGTCCCTCCAGCACATCCTATTAATATCTGTGTTGAGGTTTAAATCTCCTGCCACTGTAGTTCTGATGGATGTAGAGGTCTTGAGGTGAAGCGTGTAGATTAACTCAGGTTTGGACATGGCCTTGGATGTCAGGCACAGGTCACCTCTGAGCAGACGGTAAGTCACGGAATCAAGCTGGAATTCCTTCAGTCGGGCAGCATAAGAAATATGTTTGAGACCCTTTCTCCTCCTGTCGAGGAATTTGTGGGCCCATCCAATTGCCATAGGTGTCGGGTCATATACATGCTGAATGGGGCATTGCACTCAATCAATGGTCCGATGAGTGAAGAGTACAGGGGAACAATGACCTCCCTGGATCTAGATGTGAATCCCTGCATGATGACGTGGGCAATGTAGAAGTTCTACCTAACTACCCTGGCAACGTGAGTGTCAAACAAAAGGTTACTGTCAACCTGGGTGCCCAGGTCCCTGATAGGTTCATAGGTTCATAGGTTCATACTAGGCTATCTGCCCAAGGGCATTTACAAGCCTAGCCCATCGTTTTGTGGCTTACACCACCCCTTTAGTATGGGGAACTATACCCATTATTTTGCTGTGCCTCTGTCGAGCAGTGACACTGAGGTAATCCCTGGGGTATATCTGCGATCTCCCATCCATTGGTCAAGATTTCTCTTGAACAAGGCCAGCGAGGTGCTCTGCCTCACATGTACCGGATTTTGTTCCACAGCATAGGAGTCTTTGGGTGATGAATCTATCCCTCCAGCACGTCCTATTAATAGCCGTGTCGAGGTTTAAGTCTCCGCCCTTGTGGCTCTGATGGATCTAGATTTTTTGAGGTGAAGCATATTCATCAAATCTGGGTTTGACATGGCCTTGTATGTTAGGCAAAGGTCACCTCTGAGCAAGCAGTGTTTACTGAATAGAGCTGGAGTTCTTTCAGTCGGGCAGCATAGGACATATTTTTGAGACCCTTTATCCTTTTGGTGAGGAACTTTTGTGGCCTCTCCAGCTGCTGCAAGTGTCGGGTCAGATACATTCGAATGGGGCATTGTACTCAATCATTGGTCTGATGAGTGATGAGTAAAGGGAGACTATGACCTCCCTTGATCTAGATGAGAATCCTTCATGATAAGGTGGGCAATGTAGAAGGTCTTCCTAACTACTTTAGCTACATGGGTGTCGAATGACAGACTACTATCAACCTGGGTCCCCAGGTCCCTGATAACTTCTTCTGTGCTCAGTGGATTGCCACCTATTTGGTAGCTAGGGGTAACCTTGTTTTTCGAAGGGTATGACTATGCATTTTTGGCATTTAACTTTAGGCCGTGGCTCTGGCACCAGTTATCCGTTTCTGTGAGACCCTTCTGAAGGATATCTGTGTCAGATGTGTTTTCTACTATGGCCCAGTTTGCAGTCATCTGCAAACTTTGTCAGCCATAACCCTCCTGTGTTTGCTTTTACTGAAAAGTAGATGCCAAACAAGAGTGGGCCCAGGACTGAGCCCTGTGGGACACCACTTGTGACAGGCTTTGAGTCTGACATGGCGCCAGCAACTCTGACCCTGTGGGTTCTGTCACTCAGCCAGTTTGCAACCCATCTTGTGATGTATGGGTTAACATTTAAGCTGATGAGTTTTTCAATGATACCCGAGTGGGGTATTGTATCGAAGGCCTTAGCCAGATCGAGGTAGGCTGTATGGACTGCCTTTCCCTCATCAATGGCTTTGGTGACTGTTTCAAAAAGTCAACCAAGTTTAAAAGGCATGATCTGCCTTTGACAAAGCCAAACTGGGTTGGATCCAAAGTCTGCAAATTCCCTATGTCTTTATTTATGAGGTCCATTATGATCCTCTCCATGGCTTTGCAGATAAGGCTTGTCAAGCTAATGGGCGGTAATTTCCAGGGTCGGTGGAGGCACCGCTTTGTGAAGTGGGACCACAGTTGCAGTGCGCCACTCCCTGGCACGTATCCAGAGCTAAGACTTTGATTAAACACCTGTCCTAGCTGTCCCTTTAATTCCTCATTGAGTTAAATGGAGCACACAGGGGACACCATCAGGTCCCATGGATGCTGTGTTTTTGCTTTGGAGAGAGCAGTTCTCACTTGGGCTGGAGATGTTTGGGGGCTGAAATCGTTTGGTATAGATATCTCTCCTTTTGGGGAGGGGAGTTTGCACTGAACCTGTCAGCCAGTATGTTGGCAATGTCTGTAGGATCAGTAATCTTCACATCATTTTGAACTAGTTCTGAGCATATCTGGGAGTTTCCTCCTAGGTTTCTAACATAGCTAAAGAAGGCCTTATGATTGTCTTTTGAGTCTTTAGCTATTTTTCTCTCAAATTTGCTTTGGATGATTTTATGAGAGCTCTTAGTTTTTACTTATAGTGATCAAGGGTGTCTTACCTTTTAAGGATTTTGCTCTATCTTGTAGTAGCTTCCTCCTTTTGTTGTAGAGTTTATTTATGGCTGGGGTCCACCAGACTGGACGCTTGCCTTTGGTACAAAGAGTCTTTGTTTTGCTTGGGATTGCCTTATCCATGCAGTCCTGCAGGTGCTGGTAGAAGGCATTTGTAAGTGATTCAGCGGCTTGAGTACTGTTTTCCATGGCTCGGGGCCTTAAAGGAGACCACACTAGTCTTTAGAAGTGTGAAGTCGGCTTTGAGAAGTTCTTTAATGTGGTCTTTTTATTTCAGGTGGGGTGGGATGAAGACCTCCAGCGAGATTAGTTTGTGATCTGATCTCACCAGTGAGGGGTATACTTCCGGTGTTGAACATTGTGCTCCCATGTTCGTGATGATGAGATCAAGTATGTTATCTCCTCTTGTGTGGATGGTGACTAGTTGTTCCATGGCATTTGAGTTTATGAATTCCAGGAACTTTTGGGCTAGGGTGTTTGGGCTTGAGTAGTGTTCCCAGTCTATATTAGGGTAATTGAAGTCACCTAGTATGATGATGTTTGGTGATACATTTATCCCTCTAGTGTTTTCAGGAAGGCCATGTGAGGTTCCTGAGTTTGTGAGGGTGGCCTGTAACATGCTACAATTTGCAGAGCAGTCTTGCCTATGGTTAATTGCACCTGGATGGTCTCCGATGCATCATGCGTTGCCACCAGTCTTGAGGTGTGGGTGTCCTTGATGAATATGGATACCCCTCCTTTCTTGGTATTGTCCGGATTTTGGGGCGGGCATGATATGAGGTAAAACCTGATATCGCTGGGGTGCTCTCAGGAGCCTTGAACCAGGTTTCTGTCACAGCACAGACATCGATGTTCTCCATACTGAGAAGGGCCTCGAGCGTGCATTTTGAGATTTAGACTTCTGGCATTGAGCAGCATTACCCTTAGTTTTTTTCCTTTCTTGTGTTCTAGGGTCGTAGGTTTAGAATTTGAGCCTTGCCTAAAAAGGCACTATGGGGTGGCAAGAGCCTTTGCCAATATCCGAATCCCAGGGTGACAGGTGCAAGCCGTCCCTTGCGAAGCAGCGTGGCTTGTCCAGCATGTCATCCCAGGCAGACAGATACTGGATCCCCTTTGAATGACACCAGTGTTTAAGCCAATTGTTAAAGCTGATCATCTTATCTCTGTATTGTGGCATCATTCTTGGTGAAGGTAGGATACTGCTCAAGGTCAGGGTCATACCTGCCTGGGCTACATAATCAGAGAGCTCCTCAATGTCTCTTTTCATGTAGTCCAAGGAGGTACGCCTCAGGTCGTTTACACCAGCGTGGACAATGACTGAGTCATATTTGTACCTGCTGTTGAGAGACCTGAGTGCTTGCGTTATGTAGCGCATTCTAGCCCGACAGACAGCTTACTGTGACCTTCTCCTTACTCAGTCTGGTGAGCGGGACGTCAGTGTGTCTGACTATGGAGTCACCAATGACTAGTGTGTCAGGCATTGTGTTTGGCCTTAAGGGCTGTGACTGTTTGACACTCTGACTGTGAGGTCTATGTGTTGCAGGTGTTGTGTTCTGAGATGGTGGTTGTTTGGGTGTCTGCTTTGGTGGCCTCTGCTGTTTTGGTAGATTTTTGATCAGAGCCTCCGAGTATGTCTTTGTGTGTTTATGTGTATGATTTGAGGTTGTAATGGTACTATGTGAGACTGGGTCTATAGTGTGTGTGGTAACCTTCTCCTCCTGACTGGTCTTGCCAGTCCTATGTTGAGAGAGCTCAGCCTCCAGTTTGGCCGTATAGTTGCATCTCGCATGTATTTGTGTTTTGTGGGAGGAGGAGAGGGTTGTTCAGTGTACATGAGGCAATTGTAACATTGCCTCAATATTCCCAGGTTCACCAGCTGAGCAGGAGAGGACACTAGCAACTGATCCCTCGACATGCTAGACGGATAGACAAAAACTTTAAAAAAAGATTCCGGGGGATGTGGGTGACCGAGAATTGGGGGGTTGCCTTTTTGGGGTACTATCTATGACAAGAGTGCCGTATCAAGGTAATAAGTACTGTAGGAGCAAGTGCTAGGTTTAACAGATAGAGAATAGTCTACTAGGAGTCAAGTAGAGATGATCTTTTTAGTTAAAGGATGCGCTGATTTGATCAGTAGTATAGTTCGAGGAAGGTAGTTCTAAGGGAAAATTTGAAGAGTGGACTTTAGGTAACCTCCTGTGTGCTTAGAGGATTGCCACCTACATGGGAACTAGTGGTAACCTTGTTCTTCCCAAAGGGTATGGCTATGCATTGTTTAGTGTTTAATGTAAGGCCATGGCTCTGGCACCAGTTATCCGTGTCTATGACACCCTTCTGAAGGATGTCTGTGTCAGATGGGTGTCCAACTATGGTTCCCAGTTTGCAGTCATCTTCAAACTTTGTCAGCCATAATCCTGCTGTGTTTGCTTGTACTTCTGAAAAGTAGATGCTGAGCAATAGTGGGCCCAGGACTGAGCCCTGTGGGACACCACTTGTGACAGTTGTGGAGTGTGACATGGCACCAGCAAGTCTGAACCTGTCTGTTCTGTCACGTAGCCAGTTTGCAACCCATCTTGTGATGTATGGGTTCACATTTAAGCTGGTGATGTTTTCAATGATACCCGAGTGGGGTATTGTGTTGAAAGCCTTTGCCAGGTCAAGGTAGGCTGTGTGGAGTGCCTTGCCCTTGTCAATGGCCTTGGTGTCTGTTATGAAACAGTCAACCAAGTTTAAAAGGCATGATCTGCCCTCGACAAAGCCTAACTGGGTTGGATCTAATGTCTGCAAGTCCCCTATGTCCTCATCTATGACTTCCATTATGATCTTCTACATAGCTTAGCAGACCCTGCTTGTCAAGCTGATGGGATGGTAGTTTCCGTGGTTGGTGGAGGCACCCCCATGTGAAGTGGGTCCACCATTGACATATGCCACTCCTTGGGAACATATCCTGAGTTGAGGCTAAGATCAAACAGCTGCCCTGACTGCGGGTTTAATTCTTGAGTGAGTTCATGGAGCACAAAACCAGGGACACCATCTGGTCCCATGGATGCTGCGTTCTTTCCCTTGGATAGAGCAGTTCCCACCTGAGCATTTGAGATGTTTGGGGGGCTACAATCCTCTTTCATACATATCTCTCCAGTTGTGGTGGAGGGTGGGGAGAAATCTGCACTGAACCTGTCAGCCAGTATGTTGGCAATGTCTGTAGGTTCAGTGATATTTACAGCATTCTGAGCCTATTCTGAGCATATCTGGGAGTTTCCTCCCAGGTGTTTGTATAAAAGGCCTCATGGTTGTCCCGTGAGTCCTTAGTGGGTTTACTCCCAATATTCGCCTTGGATGATTTCATGGGGAACTCAGTGTTTCACCTATATTGAGCAGGGGTGTCTACCCTTCCACGGATATCGCTCTATCTTGTAGTACCTCCTTCCTTGTGTTGTAGTGCTTGTTTATGGCTGAGGTCCACCACACTGGACGCTTGCCTCTGGTACAACGAGTCTGTGTTTTGTTTGGGATTGCCTCATCCATGCAGTCCTGAAGGTGCTGGTAGAAGGCAGTTGTAAGTGATACAGTGGCTTGGGTAATGGTGTCTGCTGGCTTGGGGCTTTGAAAGAGACCACACCAGTTATTAGAAGTGTGTAGTCGGCTTCTGAGAAGTTCTGCACTGTGGTCTTTTCTATCTGGGGTGGGGGTGGGATGTGGACTTCCACTGAGAGTAGGTTATGATCTGATCTCACCAATGATGGGTATACCTCTGGTGTTGAACATTGTGAGCCCATGTTTGTGATGATGAGATCTACTATGTTGTCTCCTCTTGTGGGGATGGTGACTAGTTCTTCCATGGCATGTGAGTGTATGAACTCTAGGAACCTGTGGGCTAGAGTGTTGGGGCTGTAGTACTGATCCCAGTCTATATTTGGATAGTTGGGATCACCCAGTGTGATGGTGTTTGCAGGTACATGTATCCCGCCACTGTTTTCATGAAAGCTCTGTGAGGTACCTGAGTTTCAGAGGATGGCCTGTAACATGCTACAAACTGCAGAGCAGTCTTGCCTATGGTTAATTGCAGCCGGATGGTGTCCAATGCATCGTGTGTTGCCACCAACCATGAGGTGAGGGTGTCCTTGATGAATATTGCTATTGCCACCCCTCATAGTGGTAATATGTGTACTGCATAGATACGAAATATTGTGCCTCTGACTTAGTAGTGACACATTATGACCACCTTACATAATTGAATAATGTGACTATGCCTCTGTCTAGTCTGTGCCCCTGTCCACATGCAGCTGTCCAGATGTCTCTTGAAGAGAGTCAGTGAGGTACTCTGTCTAACATGAACTGGGATACTCTGCTAGAGTTTGAGATGCCTCTGAGTTATGACTCTGTCCCTTCAGCATGTCCTATACATGTATGTGCTGAGGTTCAAATCTTTAGCTCCCATGTTTCTGGTGGATGTGGATTGCTTGCAGTGGAGCATGTCTACCAAATCCTGATTGGACATGGTCTTGTATGTCAGGCATAGGTCACCTGTACGTATGTGGTATGACACTGAAAAGCTTGTTTTAGTTATTCTTGAAGTATATGACATGTGTTGTAGATCCCTGATCTTCATGGTAAGGTACTTGTGGGGTCTCTCCAGCTGCTGCAAGTGCTGGTTGAGGTACATACCAAATGGGGCGTTGTATTCAAGCATGGGCCTGATAAGGGAGAAGTATAGTGGTACAATGACCTCCTATGGTCTGGATGGAATACCCTCCATGATAAGGTGGCCAAGATAGAAAGTCTGTCAAACAACTTTGGCAACATGGGTGTCAAATGAGATGTCACTATCTACATGTGTCCCCAGCTGTCTGATTTGTTTCCTGTACTCATTGGGTTGCTGTCTATGTACAGATCTGTGGGTACTGTGTTCCTCCCAAAGGGGATGGCTACACATCAGTTGCAGTCAGTTTCAGGCCATGAGTCCAGCACCAGCTATCTGTCTGGACGGCAGTCTGTAGGATGTGTGTGCTGGCTGATGTATTCACTATGGTGCCCAGGTTGCAGTCATCTGTAAACTTTGTCGGCCACAACCCTCCTATGTTTGCTTTCACATCTGAAAAGTAAATACCAAATAAGAGAGGTCCCAGGACACAACCTTGTGGGACACCACTTGTGACTGGCTTTGAACCTGACAAGACACCTGCAATGTTGACATTATGGGTTCTGTTTCTGAGCCATTTTGCAACCTATGCTGTGACATATGGTGTTATATTTCAGCTGTTGAGCTTGTCTATGATGCCTGAGTGGGGTATTGTGTCAAAGGCCTTAGCCAAGCGCAGGTAGGTTGTGTGTACTGTGTAGCCCTCATCAACGGCTCTACTGACAGTTTCAAAGTAGTCAACTTGGTGCAAAACGCAGGATCTGCCCTGTACAAAGCTGAATTGGGTGGGATCAAGGGTCTGTAGGACACCAATGTCTCTGTGTGAAAGCTCCATAATGACCCTTCACAAAGCTTTGCAGACAAGGCTGTTTAAGCTTGTGTGGTGGTAGCTGCCAGGGTCTGTGGAGGCATCTCCTTTGTGGAGTGGGACCACTTTTGCCGTACGCCAGTGTTCTGGTACATATCCTGTAGCAAGGCTAAGGTTAAATAGCATCTGCATATACAGGTTTAGCTCCATCTGTAGTTCACATAGCATGCAACTGGGGATACCATCAGGTCCCATTGATGCTGTGTACTCGTCTTTGCTGACTGCGGCTCTCACATGGACATCCAGGATGACAGTGAGGTTACATACAGCTGTGATAACTATCATGTTTTGGGGGTGAGGGAGGGGGTACATTGCACTGAACTGGTCTGCCAGGGTGTCACTAATATCTGTCAGGTCCCTGGAATATAAGTTGTTGTGTACCAAATCTGAGCATATATGAGGGTTCCCACCCAGGCGTCAGACATAACTGAAGAAAGCAGTGTGGTTACCTTCATCGTCTGTGGTGATTTATGTCCCCAAGTTGAACTTGGGTGTCTTTATGTGAGAATGTAGCTTTCTACTACTGCTGATCACAGCTGCCTTACATTCTGGAGATGTAGCTCTGTCTTGCATTAGTATCCTTCATCTGTTATACAGTTCGTTTATGGCTGGGGTCCACCAGACAGGCCACTTTCCCTTGGTGGTGAGGGTCTCATTCTCATTTGTGATTGCATGGTCCATGCTTACTCGGAGATGTCCGTAGAAAGTGTCTGTGCAGGAGTCACCATTGTGTGTTGTGGTTTCCACTGGCCCAGTGGGCTTAATGGATACCATCTCAGTCCGAAGAAGTGTGAAGTCAGCTTCTGAGCTGTTTGTCACTATACCCCTGGTATCATACTAGCACTGACACAGGTGTAGACAATTGGCAGAATCCATCAAACAAAATGGACATGCAGGCTTACAGATGCCCTAGGGGGGTAGCCTAGTATGAACCCATTATGATACAGATTGTACAGGGCACTACAGATAACCCCAAGGCTGTTGCAAATGATGGTAGTAAGCATGTTGTTGATTCCTGGATATGCTCCGGATCACACAGATATTACAAACAACATACCAGACACGCACAGGTATGGCCAACATACATCCTGACATGTGCAGTGCAAACCCCCATAATGCCAAATACCTTCCCCAGCAGACTGCCGCCTCCCTGACATTATGTCACCCTTACCACAGGAATGCACCCAAAGAGCAGTGTACAACAACAGTGGGTGTTCTCAACAAAGGTGTCTCCTGAATGGATAGTAAAACAACCACCACAGAATCATGAGAGGTTTGGTCTGCACAGCTATGGAAAGGACCAGCATGTACCACAGACATAATGATATTGTGGATCTATTGACACCCGACCCTACCCAGTGTGGGTTTACAAAGTGCAGACCCACCCCTAAACATGTGTGACTCAGTTGAAACAGTACTTGAAGTCAGTGATGAGGGCAATGTGGTCCACACAGTGTAGCTGGACCTTGCAAAGCCTTCTGTACAGTACCCTATGTGTTCCGTATAGATTTGCTCACCAGCTGATATATACACCCCAATGTCATGAGAGGGTTGCAAACCAGACCAACGACAGAACTGACATGGTCAGACATGCAGCAGCCATGTCAGACTACAAACCACATATAACAGGCATCCCACAAAGCTTGGTCCTGGGACCTTCACCATCTGGTATATATGCCCCATAGGTACAGGCCAACAAGTAAGGACTGTGCTGGAACATGTTTGTAGAGGACAACAAGCCGCCTGACATATCCGATACACCAGCTGACACAAGCATCCAATAAAAGGGCCACATAGAAACAGACAACTGGTGCCATAGCCATGTCAGCATGTTAAATGGTGAAAACAGTATAGTCAGCCTCTGTGGATATCCAGTAAGTGACCACCAATTCCCACATAGGTGTCGACCCATGACATACCTAACATGTAATGCCAGAATGGGGACACAAGGTGATAGATATCCTGCATTGGACAAAAATGTGGCTGTAGGGTTAACAGAAACAATCCGTATACCAACCTAATCATGAGGGTTATGACATCTAGCTAACGGGAGGTCATTGTGGTTTTGCAGTTATCTTTCAGCAGCATTACAAATGACCACAACAGCCTGTGGGGTGTACCTCAGCAGATACATTCAGCAACTGTAAAGTCCACAACAGTACCTCACCAGGAGTATCAAAGAGCTGGAACACATGTAATGTGTCGCCTGATTAAACAGAATTCAGCTCCACACACTGCCATGCTGGCCACCCAGACACAAGCTGTGCCTGATGTAGAAAGCCATGTCCAAGCTGGCAGCAATGCACATGCCGTACCTTGTACAATGTGAATGGCAGGGAGATATGCACATGAGGGACCTGAACCCCAGCACTGACATACATAGGACAAGCTGTACTGCATTATCCAAAACACAGAAGCCACCCCACGCATGAGTAAACTACCAGTACAGGTTATCCATAGAGTCACTCATTGATTCTACTCAACAGGGATCCTAACGAGTGGATGGGAGATGGTAGGTATACCCTGGGTATCAATGTTGTGTCACAGGTAGACAGAGGCACAGTATACAAAACAAGACATATGTCATGTCAAACTGCACTTACGATGTGTTGATGGACAAACACACTATCCAATAAGCATTAGAAATGGCCTTGGGCACATCAGTAGTGTTTGCCAATGTACACCCATGTTGTGGAATACACTACTGATGTTGGATGAGGCCGTTGTAAGTAGTTCACATATGAACATAATGCAACATGGTCAGATAGGTTCATAGGTTCATAGGTTCATACTAGGCTATCTGCCCCAAGGCAGTTCTAAGCCTAGCCCAGAGTCTGGTTGCGTACGCCACCCCTTATATGGAAACAGTACTGTGCCCATTAGTTGGGTGCCTGTCTCCAGCAGTGACACAGTGGCGATCCCGGGGTAAACCTATGATTTCCCATCCACAGGTCAGGATACCTCTTGAACAGAGCCAGCAAGGTGCTGTGACTCACATGGACCGTGATTGTATTCCACAGCATAGGGAGTCTCCGGTGATAAATCCACCCTCCAACATGTCCAATGTACATCCCTGCTATGGTGTAAGTCACTTGCACTAGTGGTTCAGGTGGATCTGACGATTTTGAGGTGGAGCATGTCCATTAATCCCTGGTTGGACATGCTTGCATGTCATGCACATGTCACCTGTAAGCAGACAGTATGTGACTGAATAGAGCTGTAGTGTCTTCAATCTGGCAGCATATGACAGATGTTGGAGACCCTTTATCCTTTTGTTGGGGGACATTCAGGGTCTCTCCACTTGCTGCAGATGTCAGGCGAGATACATCCAGATAAGGCAGTGTACCAGATCACCGGTCCGATAAGTGAAGAGTACAGGGGAACAATGACCCACTAGATCTGGATGTGGATCCCTTCCTGATCATGTGGACAATGTAGAAGGTCCTACTAGCCACTTTAGCAATGTGAGTGTCATCAGAACAGTGACTGTCAACCTGGGTCCCCAGGTCCATGATAACCTCCTCTGTGCTTAGAGGATTGCCACCTATATGGTAGCTTGGGGTTACCTTGCTTTCCCTGAAGGGTATGACTACACATGTTTTGCAAGTTGACTTCAGGCCATGGCTCTGGCACCAGCTATCAGTGTCCGTGAGTCCCTTCTGAAGGATATCCGTGTCTGATGCACTGTCCACTATGGCACCCAGTGTGCAGTCATCTGCAAACTTTGTCAGCCAAAGTCCTCCCATGTTGGCCTGTACTTCTGAGAAGTAGATAACAAACAATAGGGGCCAAGGACTGAGCCCTGTGTGAGACCACATGTGACTGGCCTGGTGTCTGACATAGTGCCAGCAACTCTAACCCTGTGGGTCCTGTCCGTCAGACAGTTTGCAACCTGATCGTGTGACATATGGGTGTACATTTCTGTTGGTAGGGTTTCCTACAATACCTGAGTGGGGTATTGCATTGAAAGTGTTTTCAAGGGCAAGGTAGGCTCTATGGACTGCCTTTCCCTCATCAATGGCCTTAGTTACTGTTTTGATAATGTCAACCAAGTACAAAAGGCATGACTTGCCCTTGATCAACACAAACTGGGACAGGTACAATGTCTGCATGTCCCCATATCTTTCTTTATGAGCTCCATTATGATCCTCTCCATAGCTTTGCAGACTACACTTGTTAAGCTTATGGGGCAGTAATTACCAGAGTCCATAGAGGCACTGCCTTTGTGCAGACATGCACAACTGGACCCTAAAGAGGCTGTTGTGCACAGTATGGAAATGTAAATCAGTGATAGGACTAAAGCCCAGGATACTGTCCACCACAGTGAAAGTACTGAACCACTACACTATACAGTACTACAGTGCTAGGTCAGTAGGAATGGATGTTAACAATTGTATGCAAAGTATCCCATGCAAAACCTGCAGGCACAGTATAATCCCTGTTGTGTTCACAGGAAGCATCTGGACAGTAACTACACAACATGTCACAGAACACACAACCTTAAACAGGAGTTATTTTTTGGAGTTCACACTCATCCACAACTGTGATGGGCTGCATAGTTCAACATATGGAAAGCTCACACTGGGCATGCTCACACACTTTGATAAATGAGACATCATTCACACAACATGCCATGGGAAGGCTGAACTGGGCATGCTCACACACTTAGTTCAAATGTTCCTCTTAACAACTGTGAAAACACACCACAGGATGCACATTCCCCATTCCAAACAATGAAGATGTCAGCACCCTATAAGTAGATCAGTAGAAATGCTACCTCCCAGTAATCCAAATAGCGCGCTCTGCTAATGTGTCTGTCTCTAGTGTCATAACATAGTTAGGTAGGGGTTTGAATCCAGCAAGTGGCATGTGTGTGTGTGAATGGGGGTAAGTGTGTGTATAAGTGTGTATGAGAAGAACATCCCTTTTGGCAACTGTGGAAACACACCACAGGGAGCTCATTCCACTTTCTAAACACTGATGATGTCAGCACCCTATAAGTAGATCAACTGAAATGAAATCTCCCAGTAATGCGAATAGCGCGCTCTGCTAATACATCCGTCTCTAGTGTCATAACATAGTTAGGTAGGGGTTTGAATCCAGCAAGTGGCATGTGTGTGTGTGAATGGGGGTAAGTGTGTGTAAGTGTGTATGAGAAGAACATCCCTTTTGGTAACTGTGGAAACACACCACAGGGAGCTCATTCCACTTTCTAAACACTGATGATGTCAGCACCCTATAAGTAGATCAACTGAAACGAAATCTCCCAGTAATGCGAATAGCGTGCTCTGCTAATACGTCCGTCTCTAGTGTCATAACATAGGTAGGTAGGGGTTTGAATCCAGCAAGTGGCATGTGTGTGTGTGAATGGGGATAAGTGTGTATGAGAAGAACATCCCTTTTGGCAACTATGGAAACACACCACAGGGAGCTCATACCACTTTCTAAACACTGATGATGTCAGCACCCTATAAGTAGATCAACTGAAATGAAATCTCCCAGTAATGCGAATAGCGCGCTCTGCTAATACGTCCGTCTCTAGTGTCATAACATAGTTAGGTAGGGGTTTGAATCCAGCAAGTGGCATGTGTGTGTGTGAATGGGGGTAAGTGTGTGTATAAGTGTGTATGAGAAGAACATCCCTTTTGGCAACTGTGGAAACACACCACAGGGAGCTCATTCCACTTTCTAAACACTGATGATGTCAGCACCCTATAAGTAGATCAACTGAACTGAAATCTCCCAGTAATGCGAATAGCGCGCTCTGCTAATACGTCCGTCTCTAGTGTCATAACATAGTTAGGTAGGGGTTTGAATCCACCAAGTGGCATGTGTGTGTGTGAATGGGGGTAAGTGTGTATGAGAAGAACATCCCTTTTGGCAACTGTGGAAACACACCACAGGGAGCTCATTCCACTTTCTAAACACTGATGATGTCAGCACCCTATAAGTAGATCAACTGAAATAAAATCTCCCAGTAATGCGAATAGCCCGCTCTGCTAATACGTCCGTCTCTAGTGTCATAACATAGTTAGATAGGGGTTTGAATCCTGCAAAGGGAATGTATGTGTGTTAGTATGAGTGGGGTTTGTGTGTGTGCATAACGCTGTGGAGGGAAAGTGCCTTTTGCCAACTGGGAGAACACACTACAGGGTGCACATCCCTCTTCCTAAACACAGATGATGTCAGCACCCTCTAAGTACAGCATTGGAAAAGATTGCTCCTACTAATGCAAATAGCACACTCTGCTAATGTGTCTGCCTTTAGAGTCATAACACATCTAGGTAGGGGTTTGGATCTTGCAAATGGAAAGTATGCGTTTTACTGTGGGTGGGGTTGGTGTGTGTGCACAATGGTGGGGGTGGGATGTATCTTTTGCCAAATGGGGCTATGTACTGCAGGGTGCACATTTCCCTTAACAAACAGTGATGTTGACAGCACCCTGTACAAACAGAACAACAACACAGAAGGTGTTGGTACCAATGATGCATGTAAGGTTACACTTCAACTAATGTCCACAAAACAAAGTAGGATAAACAAATGCTCCTTTTACTCTATCCAAACAACATGGCAACAGACAACTGCCACTACTCAATATAGTGCTACATGCTACTGTAACATGCAGATGTACCAGAATATACCTAGATAGTGTTTTGAAGCCTGAATGTGGCAAGTGTGTGGATGTGGGATGTTACTGTGTGTGCATTTCCGTATGGAAAACATGTTTGAGATATTGGCAATATTGTTGCAGACAGCTTAGGTGCAGATATCCCCCCCCCATTCTCCTACACAAGTGGAATTAGTTATCACAGATGACTGTAACCTCCCTATCCTCTCACATGTCCAGGTGAGGGCCACCCTCAACATTGCAGGACACATAGCATCACTGTTACAGAATGGTATCCCTGGATGTGTGCTACATTCACCCCTGGAGGACATGGCACCACATTACAGACTAATACTACTCCCTGGCCATACTACAGGATGTGTACCTGAAGAGTGCCATACAGACACAGTGGTCCCACACCAATGAGGAGTAACCTCTACTGACCCTGGTATCTACTGCATCATATGCACAACTGGCCTTCTGTTCTAAGCTACGGAAGTTTCACGTATGGGCAACATGTACAGCAATATTACATATGTATATATTTCAGGACTATGCACATAAAACCTATCTCATGGACAGAGCTATAGATAGTGAACTATGATACATTTGGAGGTGTCACAGTAAACACAGTATTAACCTGCTACTTTGCATTACCTGTGTTTGTGGCAGCTGTTGCTGTGTCAGTGGTGCTTGCTTGCTGCTTGCTGTTTGCTACTCATGGTTTTGCTGCTGGCTGTCTGTATATCTTCTCTTCTCTCTCTGTCTCTCTCTCTCTCTCTTTCTCATTAGGTTTGTGCAATGACTGTATTGCATGAGTGGAGTGTGGGTACTGAATACTTTTGTAGGTATCTGCATAGGTCCATGTGATGGCCCCTGCACCAATTGTAAGGCAGCATTTGCTAATTGCATGCAGCCAGGTGTGTGTTGATTGCATGTCTCACTGTGATTTCAGGACACTGCTATAAAAGGTATGTGAGATAGGCGTTGCCCTTTCAGATTGTAGGGCGTGGACCATGCTGGTATGCTGTTGACAGTGTTCTGTGAGTGTGAAGGTTAGTATGGGAATCCAGTGATTTGGCCATTAAAACTTTACCTCACATGCTTTGGATGGTACATCTCCTATATTGCCTTTATACTAATTCCTACTATTGACTGTTATATTTATTTTAGCAGAGTGATTTTGTATGGCTGTCATGGCTTAGTGGTAGGTCATACAGACTAATGTTACCAAGGTCCTGGGTTCGAGACTGGCAGTGGGAATTTATTTTTGTCTCCAGACTTTCAAAATGAGTACAAGACCTGTCAATCAAAGTGCCATAAAGGCACTTTTAAGCACTTTAAACCAGGTCTGCACTCGTTAGCATGAATGAAGAAGGAGGCGTGCCCAGTATGACCTGGCCTTGGCAAAGAGGCAGCATAGCACATATGCTTGGTCAGTAGGAACACTGGGACTGATACCGCTCTGCCTCACTCATACCGTAGCAGCGGTGCCTAACATGCCACATCCTGCTTCCAAGCGTACAGGGAGTGTAGTATGTGTATCCGACAGAGGTGGCCCTGCAGCACCACCTGAGGCATGAATGCCATGTGTTAAGTAATGTAATATCATGTACAATATGCACACCTGAGGACCCCAACTAACATCCATATCCACGCATATGACCCTGTGGAAACAGCTGCACGTCATACAGTGATGTACATGTGCAAAAACATGGAACAAGATACAAAATGAGGGTGACTAGCAATAAATAGCATGGATAACCACACACCCATGTTTGCACCACAACAAGAAGCAACATGGAATAGCCATGGTCAAAAACCAATGGCTAAAACCGACTACTACTATATAGCTTGCTGCAGACCACTGTCCTAATAGCAGGAACTGCCCCAGGCCTATGTTCACAGGTTCATACTAGGCTATCTGCCCTACTGCATGTATAAGCCTAGCCATAGTGATGTGGCTATTGCCACCCTTTATAGTGGTAATAAGTGTACAGAATAGATTCTGAATATTGTGCCTCTGACTTAGTAGTGACACATTATGACCCCCTTACGTAATTGAATAACATGACTGTGTCTCTGTCTAGTCTGTGCCTCCGTCTCATATGCAGTTGTCCAGATGTCTCCTGAAGAGAGTCAGTGAGGGACTCTGTCAAACATGAACTGGGATACTCTGCTAGAGTGTGAGATGCCTCTGAGTTATGGCTCTGTCCCTCCAGCATGTCCTATACATGTATGTGGTGAGGTTCAAATACTCAGCTTTCATGGCTCTGGTGGATTTGGATTGCTTGCAGTGGAGCATGTCTACCAAATCCTGATTGGACATGGTCTTGTATGTCAGGCATAGGTCACCTGTAAGTATGCGGTATGACACTGAACAAAGCTGGACTTCCTCTATTCGAAGCATATGACATGTGTTGAAGAACCCTGATCTTCATGGTAGGTACTTTTCGGGTGCAAAGGTGCAAAAGGCAGGATCTGCCCTGCACAAAGCTGAACTAGGTGGGAACAAGGGTCTGTAGGTCAGTAATGTGTCTGTGTAAGAGCTCCATGACTCCTCCCATATCTTTGCAGACAAGGCTGGTTAAGCCTGTGTGGTGGTAGTTGCCATGGTCTGTGGAGGCATCTCCCTTGTGGAGTGGGACCACTGTTGCCGTATGCCAGTGTTCAGGTACATATCCTGTAGCAAGACTAAGGTTAACTAGCAGTTGTATATATGGGTCCAGCCCTTCTGGAGTTCACATAGCATGCAACTGGAGATACCAGCAGGTCCCATGGATGCTGTGTACTTGTCTTTGCTGAGTGTGGCTCTCACATGGACATCCAAGATGACAGTGAGGTTACATACAGCAGTGATAACTATCTTGTTTTGGGGTGAGGGAGGGTACATCGCACTGAAGCTGTCCGCCGGAATGTTGCCAATATCTGTCAGGTCACTGGAATATATGTTGTTGTGTACCAACTCTGAGCATATCCGAGGGTTCACAACCAGGTGTCTGACATAACTGAAGAAAGCAGTGTGGTTACCTTCATTGTCTTTGGTGATTTATGTCCCCAAGTTGACCTTGCATGTCTTCATGAGATAATGTAGCTTTCTACTAGTGCTGATCTCAGCTGTCTTCCCTTTTGGAGATGTAGCTCTGTCTTGCATTAGTAACCCTCATCTGTCATACAGTTTGTTTATGGCTGGGGTCCACCAGACAGGACACTTTCCCTTTGTGGAGAGGGTCCTGTTTCCAGTTGTGATTGTATGGTCCATGCTGTCTGACATCTAGCTAAGGGAGGTCATTCGGTTTTGCAGTTATCTTTCATCAGCAGTAGAAATGACCACAACAGCCCCTGTGGGTGTACCTCATGCACACACATCCAGCACCTGTAAAGTCCACAACAGTACCTCACCAGGAGTATGACAGAGCTGGAACACATGTAATGTGTAGTCTGATTAAACAGAGTGCAGCTCCACACACTGCCATGCTGTCCACCCAGATGCAAGCTGTGCCTGATGTAGAAAGCCATGTCCAAGCTGGAATCAATGCACATGCTGCACCTTGTACAATCTGAATGGCAGGGAGCTATGCACATGAGGGACCTGAACCCCAGCACTGACATATATAGGACAGGCTGTACTGCATTATCCAAAACACAGAAGCCACCCCACACATGAGTAAACTACCAGTACAGGTTGTCCATAAAGACACTTGTTGAGTCCCTCAACAGGAATCCTAATGAGTGGATGGGAGATGGGAGGTTTACCCTGGGTATCAATGTTATGTCACAGGTAGACAGAGGCACAGTATACTAAACAAGACATATGACATGTCAAACGCTTACAATGTGTTGATGGACAAACACATTCTCCGACTAGCATTAGGTCAAGATACCTCTTGAACACAGCCAGCAAGGTGCTCTGCCTCAAATGGACCAGGATTGTATTCCACAGCATAGGGAGTCTCCGAGTGATAACTCCATCCCTCCTGTATGTCCAACATACATCCCTGCTAAGGTGTCAGTCACCTGCACTAGTGGTTCAGGTGGATCTTCTGAGTCTGAGGTGGAGCATGTCCATTAATCCCTGTTTGGACATGGCCTCGCATGTCAGGCACATGTCACCTCTAAGCAGACAGTATGTGAGTGAATAGAGTGTGAGTGTCTTCAATCTGGCAGCATATGACAGCTGTTGTGGTTCCTTGATCCTTTAGGTGGGGACAGTCAGGGTGTCTCCAATTGCTGCAGATGTTGGGTGAGATACAGCCACAATAGGGCATTTGACTCGATCACGGTCTGATAACTGAAGAGTACAGGGGAACAATGACCCACTAGAGCTGGATGTGAATCCCATCCTTATCAGGTGGGCAATGTAGAAGGTCTTCCTAGCCACTTTAGCAATGTGAGTCTCAGAAGAATGGCGAATGTCAACCTGGGTCCCCAGGTCCATGATAACCTCCTCTGTGCTTAGAGGATTGCCACCTATATGGTAGCTTGGGGTCACCTTGTTTTCCTGAAGGGTATGTCTACACATGTTGTGCACTCTGACTTCAGGCCATGGCCCTGGCACCAGCTATCAGTTACTGTGAGTCCCTTCTGAATGATATCTGTGTGTGATGCACTGTCCACTATGGTGCCCAGTGTGCAGTCATCTGCTAACATTGTCATCCAAAGCCCTCCCATGTTGGCCTGTACTCCTGGGAAGTACATGACAAACAATGGTGGCCAAGGACTGAGCCCTGTGTGACACCACCTGTGACCAGCCTGGAGTCTAACATAGTGCCAGCAACTCTAACCCTGTGGGTCCCGTCCTTAAGCCAGTTTGCAACCCATCTTGTGACATATGGGTTTACATTTCAGTTGTTAGGGTTTTCCACAATACCTGAGTGGGGTATTGTGTTGAAAGTGTTAGCAAGGCCAAGGTAGGCTGTATGGACTGCCTTTCCCCAACAATGGCCTAAGTGACCAATTTGAAGATGTCAACACAGTACAAAAGGCATGATCTGCCCCTGACCAAGCCAAAATGGGATGGGTACAATGTCTGCATGTCCCCTATATCTTTGTTTATGAGTTCAATTATGATCCTCTCCATAGATTTGCAGACTACACTTGTTAAGCTTATGGGGCAGCAATTAACAGGGTCTGTAGAGGCACTGCCTTTGTGCAGATGTGCACAACTGGACCCTAACCAGCCTGTTGTGCACACTATGAAAATGTAAATCAGTGATAGGACTGAAGCCCAGGATACTGACCACCACAGTGAAAGTACTGAAACACTACACTAGACAGTGCTACAGTGTTAGGTCAGTATGAACGGATGTTGACAATTGTGTGCAAAGTATCCCATGCAAAACCTGCAGGCACAGTATACTCCCAGTTTTGTTCACACAAAAAGCATTCGGACAGTAACTACACAACATGGCACAGAACACACAACCATAAACTGGAGGTATTTGTTGAAGGTCACACTCATCCACAAATGTGATGGGCTGCAGAGTTCAACATATGTAAAGCCCACACTGGGCATGCTCACACACTTAGATAAATGAGACATCTTTCACACAACATGCCACAGGAAGGCTGAACTGGGCATGCTCACACACTTGGTCCAAATGTTACCCCTAGCAAATGTGAAAACACACCAGAGGATGCTCATCCCCCTTTCTAGACACTGATCATGTAAGCACCCTATAAGTATATTGGAGAAAAGGATTCTCTCAGTAATCCGAATAGCGTGCTGCGCTAATGCGTCTGTCTCTAGTGTCATAACATAGTTAGGTAGGGGTTTGAATCCAGCAGGTGGCAAGTGTGTGTGAAGGGGGGTAAGTGTGCATGAAAGAAGCATCCCTTTTGGCAACTGGGAAAACACACCACAGGATGATCATTCCACTTTCTAAACTCTGATGATGTCAGCACCCTACAAGTATATCGGGGAAAGGACATTCCCCAGTAATGCGAATAGCGCTCTGTGCTAATGCGTCCGTCTCTAGTGTCATAACATAGTTAGGTAGGGGTTTGAATCCAGCAGGTGGCAAGTGTGTGTGAAGGGGGGTAAGTGTGTATGAAAGAAACATCCCTTTTGGCAACTGGGAAAACACACTACAGGATGCACATACCCATTTCTAAACGATATCACAATTATGTATGGCTTTTGATTACAGACATGCCATGTGTGTTGTGCACACACAGAATGCCCATGTGTGTGGGTTGTCCCTCACAATAATGCATGACATTGATTACACTGGTTATGGCAATGAACACATGATGTATGTGTTTGCCAAATACACATATGTACCTGAGACTTTCAATAGTTACCATGTGTGATGCCTGCCACATGTGAATACATGGTATTTGCACAGGGTAACATTATGACCGTGGTCTTCTGTGCAGATGCTGCATGTGGGATGTGTATATACAGTGTGAGATGTAGATGCTATCAGCCTAGTAGTGAGGGATGCACACCTGGTCTGGGGCATAAAGTCTACATGTTGTTAATGTACAGGAGCTGCATGTTCTCACCTTTTGTGGGAGTGGTAAGACAGTATTCCATAGCAATGCAGTGACTGCATGCTAAGAACCATTCAGCTATGGTGTTGTAGATACACTTATTCATTAGCATTCAGTAATTTGTTGGAATCCCTGGTGAGGGTCTGATGCCAACCAAGGTCAGGGGTCTACCAGCCTGTGTCACTTGCTCAGTGATCCCTTCCATGTTCCCTATCACGTATCCCAGTGAGCGACATCCCACATCAGCTGTGGTGGCATGGACAATGACTGAGTCATATGTGTCCATGCATCTGACTGACTTGTATGTTGCTGTTACAGTTTGGCCATGTGTTTCCATCTCATACATGTGATGTACATCAATGGGTAGGGGATAGGGTTGACTGTGTACATGTGGCAGCTGTGACATTACTACATGACACACATATTCCACAACTGTACCATAGAGGTGACTGACAACTGACCTTTGCACATGCTACCGGAGTATTGAGATTACATTGGTGATTGACAGCACATAGGGCCAATGGTGAAAAAGAGACATAGGTCCATAGGTTCGTACAGGGATATCTGCCCAGGGCACCTTTGCATATGCTTACCACAGACATCCCACATACTGCATGTACTGTGCACACAGTTATCTAACCCAGAACAACTGCACACCACTTATTAATCCTGTCCAGTGGACTACAGATACAGGCATATTGTATAACAATAGTAGGAGGCTACTGCAGCACAGGGCAGATTCACATGATGGGAAGGCATCTGTTGTCTGCAGTGTTAAGATGCTTCACATTCACCAAATGCACAGATATTGCCAACAATGTTGCAGACAGTTTAGGTGCAGGTACCCCCCCCCATTGTCCTACACACGTGTTATTAGTTATCCCAGATGACTGTAACCTCCCTATCCTCTCACATGTCCAGGTGAGAGCCACCCTCATCATTGCAGAACACATATCATCACTGTTACGAAATGGTATCCCTGGATGTGTGCTACATTCACCCCTGGAGGACATAGCACCACATGACAGACTGATATTAATCCCTGGCCATACTACAGGATATGTACCTGAACAGTGCCATACATACACAGTGGTCCCACACCAATGAGGAGGAACCTCTACTGACCCTGGGAACTACTGCATCATATGCACAACTGGCCTTGTGTTCTAAGCTATGGAAGTGTTAGTTATGGCCCACATGTACAACAATATTACATATGTTTATATTTCATGACTATCTACACACAACCTATCTCATGGACATACCTATAGATAGTGAACTATGATACATTTGGAGGTGTCACAGTATACACAGGATTAACCTGCTACTTTGCATTACCTGTGTTTGTGGCAGCTTTGGTGTGTCACTCGTGCTGCTTGAATTTTGCTGCTGTTGCTGCTGCTGCTGCTGCTGCTGTTGGCTGTCTGTATATTTTGTCTTCTCTCTCTGTCTCTCTCTTTCTCATTAGGTTTGTGCAATGACTGTATTGCATGAGTGGAGTGTGGGTACTGAATACTTTTGTAGGTATCTGCATAGGTCCATGTGATGGCCTCTGCACCAATTGTAAGGCAGCATTTGCTAATTGCAAGCAGCTGGGTGTGTACTAATTGCATGTCTCACTGTGATTTCAGGACACTGCTATAAAAGGGTATGTGAGATAGGCGTTGCCCTTTCAGATTGTAGGGCGTGGACCATGCTGGTATGCTGTTGACAGTGTTCTGTGAGTGTGAAGGTTAGTACATCTCCCATGCTTCATGCTGTGTTGTAGATTCAGGTTGCTGCATTTATCTTGCCTGTTCCCTGTAGTGAGTGTGTATGCATACTGACACCTACAACTATATGTCATATGTATTGCTATATAAATATATATATATATATATCTGTGTACATATACATACTTTCATATATGTACATTAGCTGACATTATTGGGTACAAGCTAACAATTAGCAGGGCTGTTTCCGTTAACTCTACTCTAGTATGGGAATCCAGTAATTGGGACTATAAAAGTCTGCCTGACATGCTTTGGGTAGTAGACATACTATATTGCCTTTATCTTCATTCCTACTATTACATGTTCCACTTATTTAGCACTATATTCCTGTATGAGAGTCATGGCTTAGTGGTAGGTCATACAGACTAGTGTTACAATGGTCTTGTGGTAGGGCCTACTAGTATGCTCATATTCTGCTTTTGAGTTGAGTATAGGGCCTATCAATCACAGTGCTGGAGGCACCTTTAAGCAGTTAAAGGGCTTAGTAGGTCTCACAGGAGCCAGGCTGTGTTGCAGATTCTGGTTGCTGCATATATCTTCACTGTTTCCTGTAGTGAGTGTGTATGGCTACTGAGACCTACAACTATATTTCATATGTATTAATATATATTTATATATATGTATGTGTAGATATACATACCTTCACATATGTACATTACCTTACATTATTATGTACAAGCTAACAGGTAGCAGGGCTGTTTCTGTTCACACTGAACTAGTATGGGAATCCAGTAATTTGGCCATTACAACTCTACCTGACATGCTTTGGATAGTACATCTCCTATATTGCCTTTATACTGATTCCTACTATTACATGTTATATTTATTTTAGCAGCGTGTTCTTCCAAAGCAGGCATGGCTTAGTGGTAGGTCAAACAGACTAATGTTACCTAGGTCCTGGTTTCGAGACTGACAGTGGGAATTTTTTACTTTGCAAACTTTCCAACTGAGTACAGGACCTGTCAATCAAAGTGCTGAGGCCACCTGTAAGCAGTTAGAAGGGTAAGTAGGTCACACAGGGGTCAGGCTGTGTTGCAGATTCAGGTTGCAGCAATTATGTTAACTTTTCCTGTAGTGAGTGTGTATGGCTACTGAGACCTACGATTATATTTCATATGTATTAATATATATTTATATATATGTATGTGTAGATATACATACCTTCACATATGTACATTACCTTACATTATTATGTACAAGCTAACAGGTAGCAGTGCTGTTTCTGTTCACACTGAACTAGTATGGGAATCCAGTAATTTGGCCATTACAACTCTACCTGACATGCTTTGGATAGTACATCTCCTATATTGCCTTTATACTGATTCCTACTATTACATGTTATATTTATTTTAGCACTGTGCTTTTGTAAAGCAGGCATGGCTTAGTGGTAGGTCATACAGACTAATGTTACCAAGGTCCTGGGTTTGAGACTGACAGTGGGAATTTATTTTTCTTAGCAAACTTTCAAACTGAGTACAGGACCTGTCAATCAAAGTGCCATAAAGGCACTTTTAAGCACTTTAAACCAGGTCTGCTCGTTTGCTGAGCTCACGCATCGCACTGGCGGTGAGCTCCGCTAACACAAGCACACCCGCGCTATTTTCTTTGAAAGAAAAGAAAAAGGGGTGACAGGAAAGTGTTGAAAAGGGGTCACAAAGAGGGTAAGACAGTAGGGAAAGAAGCGTGAGATTTGCAGGAAGGGTGTAGGTAAGGCCCATAGATGCCCATGTCTTTGCAGCAACAGCTGTATATTTCTATGTATTTTGGTGAGACATTTGAAACCTTCCACCTCTGAGAGAGGTGTCAGGACAACATTAATATTTGTTGTACAGCCAATTGTAATTAACAGTTTAGATGTCCAGCGGACATGTGTGCGACATGGACAGCTATGTATGGGGCGTAATATTTTTGTGGGACAGAGTGCCCTTTTTTTTTTTTTTACAGGTGAGAGTGGTATGACAGGTGAAGGAAGTCGGTAAAGCTGGGGAGGTAGGTTGGGTAGGTTAACAGACAAGACAGACAAGACGCATACAGGGACGGTGTATGACACACGTGGGGGTTACACAATTGACAGGGACGGAGGTTGGGATATCCGAGATGCACGAGCCCACAGATGGCAACAGTGGAACTGATATCCCCACCCATAGGCAGTTGCCACTGTTCCTTCACAGCCCAGGACGGGGCTGTGCTGGGGCTGTGTAGGCGGGCAATGGCCGGGCCGTTAGCTGTGCCACACGAGCCTCAAGCTGGCGTAGGGGTCCAAGAACAGTGTCTTGGATCTCCCTACGCACCACAGACCGGACACCGCGGAGGGTGAGTGGACGAACCCCTCCGGCCACACTTGCAGAGGGGGGATGGGCCCCATCCCCTGCAGCGCTTCCACCCGAAGGTGGCACAGGGCCACCGGAGGGGGGCCCGGCCTGGGCACTAGTGCCAGGTGCAGTCGCCAGCTGAGGTGGGAGAGGTGGGTCCGCTGGGACCTGCCTTCCCAAGTATTCTAGGTTTGTGAGTAGTTATGTTAGTTTGGGTTAGTGGCATTTTATTCCATTCAGATTACAAACGGTGTGCGCTGGGATAAATCCTAATTGGCTACTGACACACATGTTAAGCTAATTGCACACAGTTTCAGTCTGTCTAACTGCAGCTTGGCAACGGGCATGCAGTTTGCAGCTTTTGAAACACTACTCAGCTACGGGCACTCTGTTTCACAACAGCTTAGCTATCAGTACATTTCTGACTATTTTTATTATTATGTTACTTCAAAATATATGCTCTATTTTATTCCATTTTACAAAAGGGAATACATTTACATTTGTACAATACTGTCAGGGGGCTTTTTAGTGCTTATTTACAAAAAAAAAAAAGAAGGTTGTTGTAGGGGTTCGAACCCTGCCTGCCTACTCTTAGGCCGGCAACTCTACCGCTAAGCTATTATTTCTTGGCTTACTTTGCATATTTAGTTCTTATATCCTTTTCCACTGACTGCTAACTGTGATTGCGCTTAGTAGCACACCCAGCAGCCTGGCACACAGTAGCAAACATTTACGGGTTTAAAAAAAATAAAAGGTTTTAATTTAATTTTATAACATCTCTTCACTTTATACAGTGATGGTCTATCGGGGCATGTGTTGTGTAGTGTGTTTATTCACATTTTCATGGCCTTTCTCGTGGCTGTTTACTTTCAGCCATTCTAGTCTTCCGGGGGCGTGTCCGCTTGCAGGGCTTAGCCTACAGACCGCCCTACTCTCTTACACGGACCGTGTAAGAGTTACTAGTGTGATTCAGCATGCCTCATGCACCTCATGCATATGCATGACATGCTGACATCACACAGTTTAACTGCAGCCTCCGTGTAAGAGTTATAACTCTTACACGGAGGCTTCCTGAATCTGGCCCATAGTTTTTGATAAGAAGGTTTTATTACATTTGCAAATTAACAAGTTTGCACAAGTCCTGTTCATTTTTGATGTAAATATTGCTGATTATACCTTTTAAATGAAAAATTTTTAGCTGCATAGGTAATAATTTGTTTTATTGTTTAATTGTTCAATTATCCAATTTACATAACGATTTAAAAGGAGGTTCAACACAAGGATTGTCAGTACTCTGAAGATGCCCTGATGTGTGTGGGTGAAAGCGCTTAGTACAATTTTGGTTAAATAAATAAATCGGTGGTCTGCTGTTGTTCCTGGTTCACCTTTTTTGTTTTACATATGGAAACAGACATGTATCAGCAGTAATTTGGAATGTGCTAATTAGTACTGTACTATGTATTATATTTCTTTGAATTCCAACCATTAATTGCTGTTCATGTGCTATTTATTTATATTGCCATATAGTCCATATTTCTGTGAATATCTCATTTAGGAAGCAATGCAGACAGAACTCATTAACCTCACATAAAAACGTATATGTTGATGAAAAAAATCACTGCCGACAAAATGTGTAGCTTCAGTGGTTAATGGGGCATTGTGGTTTTTAAAAATACTACAAAAATTAAATTTTGCTATATTTATTGCAACTTCCAAAACCCAGTTTGTGGCATGCAATCTCATGAATGATAACAATGTAAAAATTTGCGTGTGCTAAACAGTCACTCATCTGTAGCAGCTCTTATGGATCTAGAGATATGAACATTTGTTTGAATTGTGACAATATAGCACATTCATCCGTAGATCATTGCTGCAGTAGACTTAAGCAATATGGGCCACCTCGCCAAATATCAGACTAGCCAGACAGCTTCTAAAGAGTCAGGGCTCCTTCCATGTGCCCCTAGCTTCTGGTATACAGGAGGACACAGAGTAAAACCAGTGGCTACATATTTATGTTTGTGTGTACATACATACATAAGTACACACACACACACACACACACACACACACACACACACACACACACACACACACACACACACACACACACACACACAAATATTACTGATTAATCTGTGCTTCCAAAACCCTGGGTTTGCTACAGATTAAATAGATTTCTGGCATTACTTGTGTCTTTGATCATTTGGTGCTGGGATTTGCTATATATATAAACAACCTCTTATCCTTTAAACTTGATTTTGCATGGAGTTAAGCTGCCCTCCACATCTCCATGTAGCCGCAAGCATTCCACACCTCATCAAACAAATGTATACCAGCGCCAACATTGCAATTGCCTCAAAGAAAAGGGAATAGTATGAGAAATGATAAACTCAGTCAAATTGATGGACATTTAGTGACCACATATCGGGATTTTGTATTATGAGTCTGGACATTTAAAATTGGTTACATATACGGATGGATGAATGTAGTTTTATATAGAGATATAGAGATAGATAGATAGCTAGCTAACTAGATAGGTAGATAGATCGATGTAGATATAGATATCAATATAGCTGTCATGATCCCTCATGTGTAACAGTCTTTCATATTAGATTTAAAGTTTAGATGGAAGTGAGAGAAGGAAATTTGCTCCTTTATATTTGTTTGATTCAGCTTCCTTTCACGTTTCATGAGCTGGCAGTTGAATAATAGAGTAAACAGATATGTGGATTTGGTTGTAGTACTAGGAACTGAAGACTTAGAATTTCACGTCTATTCTTAGAAACTGTTTTATTTTCTTTCAGTTTTTTGTTTTACTTTGATTTGATATGTTGACTTATTGTACACATTTTTTTCTCAAGAAATATTAGCTTGAGTAATCAGCTTTACACAATGCAATCTATCAAAAAATACCTCATAGTCTCAAATGAGTAGAATACTTTAATTTGAAAACAAAACAGACTATATTTACATTTTTCAACTTTAAATTTAAATGGTAAACTAATTCACCACAAAACATTTCAACACAACCTGGACTTCTAGGAATTGAGAGGAATTGAATAAGTTCGTGGCCATTTCCTACCTGCATGTGGATTGTTACTTTTATTGCTCTATTTTTGGATGCAGGAACGTTTATCTCTCTTTTGGCATCTTGTTTTTTGATTCTACATTAAATTTAAATGGCTTTAATAATAATTGACAAAAAGTTTTTTCTTAAATATCTTAAAAGTAATACATTTGAAAAAGATATGCAAACATTTTGAATTAAAGAAGTACATGATTATGGTAAATTCCTCTATTAAAGAAAAGAAAAAATTGTAATGAGTTTATGCAGAATTAGGGCTATTACCTCTAAAGCTAATGTATTTATATATTTATAGACCAAGGGGATACTTGCAAAGTTTCAAAATTCACCTGTTACAATAGCTAATATGTATTGGGTACCATGACTTGTCAGGTAATGGGCTGACAACTCCCTGTTATGCACAAAATGAAAATATCATTCTTTTTGGAAATTTATGTTAATATCACCCATATTGAAACAAGATAAAAATCAGTCCTTGCATGCATATTACAAACTGGATTATTTACTGAGCACACATTATAAGATATTTAAGTCAATTTTTGTCTAATTGATTAATAATGGCACCTGTAAAAACTGATCAACTATTTTGTATAAGAATTAACTTTAAACCATAATAATCTTAACTGCTTATTCAAAAGCATTGTTGAGTGCTTAATATCAATTTACAAAACAATTAATCCTATTTAGTGATCCAACTCCTTATTACATTATAGAAGCACAACTATGACTTTACTGTATCTCTTAGCTGTCACATGCAGACAGTAATTAAAAACAGGAAAAAATCTATTATACCTCCTTTAAAGAATTTCTAAATATAATCACAATTGTTTATAAAATAAAATTAACAGTGCTGTGAAGAGATCTAAACAAACCTATTAATTGCAGTTTTTCAATATAGCTACTTTCATTACTAAATTAAAATAAGGATGCTACTCTGTTAAAGTACAGATTTTTGTAACCAAATTAAATTGATGCCATGGAGGGTTCGATTGTGGTTTGGATCAATTTATTAAAACAATCTGTTTAAAAACAAATCTTAAAACAATAAGTGATTTTGTCTTGTAAAAGTGACTTCATCAGAATAAATATCCCAACACTGAGCCATTTTATAGAAAGTTAACATGGATTTCATTGGTAGTTAGTTAATTGATCAACTGACAAACTGACACATTTCAAGATAAACTACCTTTTGAGTAGTACAACAATCATCATGAAATGTGATTTTACTTTTCATAATAGCACCTAGTACCACAATCTGATCCCTAGTGATATTAAGTGCATTGTTTACAATGTCCACATTTAGTAGTGCCTTTGGATGGGTTAAAAAAAAAAAGAGAGAGAGAATTGTTTGTTATCCATCAGTCTCTTAAGGTTAGGAGTAGGTTCGGAGATAAATATGGGTTAAGGGCCCATTGATTGCCATAGATCAGGGTTGATTTTAAAAAATACACCAGTGTCTTCTGATATATATTTTTAATTTCCTCGGAAAACTGGTTGTATTTCACTATTACTGCCTTTTCATACTTATGTTCTTCACAATTTGATGGCACTTTTAACCCAGTTCTTAGAAGGGGTTTATGCCTTTTCCCACATTGATTATAAACTTCCAACAGCAAACTGTCTAAGAAAGATGAGGTGCCACCTTGCAAAAAAATGTCCTTTAACTTAACTAATCCCATACATCCTCCCTTTGGGATGTCATACATGCCACCCTGATTGCCTGTTCTTTAACTAAACTTTTCTTCTGCCATAAGGAGTGGCAACTGGTGAAATATAAGAATTGAAAAAGGTTTCCTTTCTAAAAATATTAGATTTAAAACCAGTTGGTATGTGGAAAATATGGTCATTTAAGAAGTTAATCTCTGTTCCATGAGGATGTGAATTTCAAAGATTTTGCGGTGTTATTCAAATAGTCAACAAAAAAGGGAATGTTCTTAGCTTCACCATCCTATAAAACAAATAAATCATCTAAAAAGCTTACATAAAGATGGAGGTGATTTCCAAATTGACTACTAAATACAAATTGATTTTCCAAGCCCAGCAGTACCATATTAGTGAAGGCAGGGGCACAGGGTGCTTCCATGGCCACATGTCTAATTTGCTGGAAAAATTCTTCCTCAAAATAGATGAAGTTGTGTTCCAAAGACAAAGACTTCAATTCCATAATAAGATTTGTCTTGTCATTCAAGAGAGTGAACCATTAAATCAAAGTTTAGTGAAAGTATTCTAACCCCTCATTCTTGGGAATAACAGTGAAAAGGTATTTCATGTCAGTGGTCATGAATATATGATTTTCCTTCCCAATATGGTTTGGTAAATTACCTAAAAAGTCCCAAGAGTCTTTTATGGGATGTGGGATAACATCATATATATGTTTGACCCAGCTATCAATCAAAACAGCTAAGGAATGCAGCTTAAGAACCTGTTGCTGAAACAGTAGGCCTAAATGGAGGTCTGAGCACTCCTTTATGAATTTTTGGAATACCGAAAATTGTTATTATAGGATTAGGACTGGATAAAATACATATTTTTCCCTTTTGAATAATTTAGGCTACATCATAGTAAAACAATTCTGTATATAAATCTCATGAAACTGTACTTCAGAAATTTTACATACTTTATATAAATTTTAGAATGGTTAGTTTAATGTAGACATGATTTGTGTATTTTAATTTTTATTATTTTGACTAAAGTAGTAGTAATGAACACTATTTTGATTTCTTATTTGAGTTCAAATGTCATTAAGTTATGTGATTACTATGTTGAAATATTTTACATTATATGTGGTACTTGAATTAATTGAAATTTTGAGCATAGTTTAAAGCAACAGACTAAACTTAGTTCACTTCTGAAATTTAAAAGGGACTGTATGTGTGGCTTTAAAATAGGTTTATTGTAATATTTTACGGTAAACAGTCTGCCTTGCTGGTTGTAAATGTTATTGTACTTAAAAACAAAAGAAACCGATGTGGTAAATAAATGTCAATTTAAGATTCAAGTGTATATATAATAGACTAGAAATACACTTTTCCAAATGTAGTCTTAAGAAACCGGTCTTCTTTTTAAAAAGTAACATATGAGGTAGTTCATCTTTTAAGGCTAGCAACAGTTTACAATTTTTTTCAGTTCACTCACTTCATTTTAAAAGCATAGATTATTACATTGTAATGCTGGCCATGAGAGCATTACAGTTAGCATTCTCCCCATTACACTTGGTGGGATCTATATGACACTCTATATTCTGGGGTCTTAGTTAATGGGCCATCAAGCAGACAAGATGTATCTGACATAAATGAAAATAAGGGAGGTTTTTTTATTATAATTCAAATGCCAGTCAAAAAACACAAATACAGTTGTATTTAAAATTGAAAAGAACATTTGTTGTTCTTTTCTATTAGATATCAATGGAAAGGGGGCAAAATTCATAAAAGTAGTATTCAATACATGATGCCATTGTGCCAAAGAATTTGCATACCAGAAGTCTTTGCATATCACAATATTGCTTTTAATGAAGTCAAGCATAATAGCAGAGATGTATAGCTCAACGAGTGTATAGCTGCTATGCACAAGGAGTCAACAGAGTAGTATATGCATCATAATTCAGAATGCATACCTGTACACCAGTGGACACAGCCTAGGTGTATATCAGTTTGGCCATGGATCGTGCTAAAATATGCAAAATCTTTTCAAATGTTACAGAGAAAGGTATGGTGGTCATAGGCTGCATGGTCAGGAATGGTTGTGCAGCATCGTATGCAGTGTATAGTCATAGACATTAAAAAATACCCTTATTGCAGGAGTGAAACATGGATAAACACAGTGTCTGTGTGTGTGTGTGTGTGTGTGTGTGTGTGTGTGTGTGTGTGTGTGAGACAGCATGCATGTATGCTTTTATTCTCTCACTGGTAGCATTTTATTACCCAACCCTTTGTAATCACAGCAGTTGCTATCCACATAATGCCCACACCTCTCAAATTTTTAGTGCAACAAGTCTGGACAAAGCCTAAACTAAAGAAGGGTTACAGACCCAAAAATAGAACAGATTTTCAGTATTGCTCTTATAAACTTTAACTGCTGCTATAACAATAGGAAAAGTTGTTAGGATATCAGGATTTCTGTTTGCGTGTATTTTCTGAAGGATAAGTCATTTTTTAGTGACTTCAATCCACAGTGATTTGTCAAAAACCCACAAATTTTATGAAGAACAGACCAAAAACTTGAGACAAAATTCTATATATTCTGCATAAATCTGGACAGTTGAGAGGTATGATTAATGCCCCTGCTGTTAATGCCGTTACCCACAGTTATTCACCACTCACATCATCACCAAAAGTCAGAAACATGACTGTACTTTATATTTTATGCCAGGGGCGGAGTATGGTTTCCTGGTTTTCCTCTATTGATGAGTAAACAGTCCACATGTGCAAGCAATGGTATGCCTGTGTAATACACAACATCCTGAACATGCCCAGTATATTTTTCACTAAGCCAAACAAAGGTTACAACATGCTATGGGGATGATTTTGTTGTGTGTGCTTATGATAGTAACAGACACCAGACATCATTTGCCATGCATTTCATATACATGTATATGAATACAATGAATATAAATAATGAATAAACACTGTATGTTTGAATTACAGTCAATGTATTTATCACAAAATCATTTAAAATTCTTTGCTCTTTTTGTACTCAATATAATGCTTTAGAAGTAATGTTTTAGGACCTGCTTAAAGGTTGCATTTCCAATATAAAAGTAAAAGCATGTTCTAAATAGAGGATGGTGTGAAACTAGTTAGCATGTGTCAATAGTCTGTGACTGATCATGAATTATAAACTTCTTTCATGTTTTTGTAAACACTTTTATCTTCATCCACTATTATTTAAGGGCCAGAATCTCTAGAAGGTCATGCAGATACTGCATAAACTTTGTTTTCTATCAGAGGAATAAAGTATGATATTCTTTCTAACACTTTTTCTCATTTCATAAAGGTTTATTAAAAGTACTAATATCTCAGTGCCTTAAAAGTGGGTAGTATTCAATGTTATTATATGACTGCATTAAGGTTATCCATGCTGGCCATGACTGACTGCAGCAAAGCCACAGTTCATAGAGGTCACTTGTGCTAATGCATGATAGCTGCAAATGAAATCATAACGAGATATAAATGAGGAATTATTTAATCCAGCATATGCCAATGAAGCATTCTCATTCCTATTTTTGAGTCATAGTGAAATGTTCTGACTTTTTTTTAAAGAGGAGTCTTGCCAGTCCTATCTACTTTGTAATCAGTGAAAATGTTGTCACTTGCCACTAGCCTTGCTATTTCCCATTGTGAGCTGCTTGTCTTGCCTGAACCAAAATGGTTTGCACTCAGCAGTGCCCGCCAGCCAAAAAGGCGAGATACAGGTAAAGGACTACTCACTATAAGTTTTATAATCAGGAGATACTTGATAGCTTTAGAATGGACATGAATATTATAAAGGTCTAAGTGAGTAAACGTGACCCCAGAGGGGAACTGGAAGAATGTGTGGACTTCCTATCTCTGTGGGTACTAAGGTATGTATAGCCCTCACTATAATTGTTAAGGGGTCTTACCCAGAGACAGACTGGGGACACAATGGATATCTCACTGGCATCTGCCTGAAGGATACTACAGCAGTTCTTGGATGTACTATTAGAACTGTGTCTGCATTTTATTGGGTACCACATTTCCCTGAGATAGTCAGTGCAATAGTTTGCACCAGTGTTGCAATTAGGTCAGCTTCTAGTCCACAGGATAAGTGGTATTGCAGTAGGAAGGGCTACCATCCCATTAATGGGCAGGTAGCATGTGATACATTGGGGTGTATTACCAACATATCTGTCCAGAATATGGGCAAGGCACATTATGCCCATATCTGGCACATCACCTCACTCTCACTTCTTCCATGGTTGGGTGCTCTGAGGTCATCTTGTTGGTAAGTTGAAACTATTCTTTTTCTATTTTATTTAAGAAGTTGATGACATGTATTGCTTAACACTAAAACCACTATTATTTTGTTTTCTCTCTCTCTCTCTCTCTCTCTCTCTATCTTTTTTTTTTTTGTCTTTCAGGTAATGCCAGATATCCACTGAAGTTGTAGTTGATGGCTTAAATTTAAGTAGTGCTACAGAAGATACCTACAGCACATCCCTGTCTCAGACCCCTATTGTCATAGAGAGGGTCATTGTACTCTGTTCCAGAAGAGTCATTTTAGGTGCCTGGATGAGTCTATGAGTTCCTTTCTGTATGACCCAGCTACTGTATGCAGGATGTTTACTGCATGTTTCATTCAGCAGAATATGACCTTGTTCAAGACTGGTGATGAAGTGACCCATGCTGTCACTGCAGCTCCCAGTTCCTGTCCCAGTATGACTAATGATGATCAGTCGGCAGCACTAGTAAAGGACCCCATGCTGAAGGCTCATGCATGACAAACAGCTGCACAGGTAAAGAGGTGGCATCTAGTCCAACACTGTAGACCATGGCATTCAGGATAGTGTTTATAATTAATGCATGCAGTGATACTTGTATGCTATGCTTTGCCGTGCATGGTCTGCTCTCACTGTTCATTAGATGTTCCTTAGCACCTTTAAATTATTATGTTTTTTAACTTCTGAAGAGGTATTCATATTATTGTTTGTAAAAGTCATGTCAGAGTGCTCACTGACTCCTGTTCAGTGATGTTGTAAGGCATCATATAAATAATAATTTCATTTTTAAGTGTTTTGCACAATAAACTAAATTAGTTTACTGAAGTATGCTTGTATTGAATCTCTTCAAGGGGTTCAATTACTAAAAACTGCTAAGTCATTATTTAACATAAGCTCATACATTGAATTCAAATGAAAATGCATCATATTTTTTGTATTTTGCAATGTTTTTGTTTCAGTTTAAAATATGTTGTCTGTTAAGGTGCTGCACATCAGATTATTTTATTTTGTCATACACAATAATTTATGGCATCAAAGACAAAATATATCATCCTTTGTGCAGCCATGAGGGTGAAATGTCAGCAGTGTTTGTTTACATGGCAGAATACTCATTTTAATTTGCAATTTTCTTATTAGTGTTTCTCTGAAAATGTATTACAACTTTTAGGTTGTATGTATCCGTCAGCTTTAAGAATGATAATGCTTACAGCATTAGTGTAAATAACTGCAATTATATGTTATGACATACATATTTCTTTCCACACTTCCTTAAGGTTTTTAACAGTACCATTAAAGGAATTAAATGCAAAAATTTTTTTTTTCTAAGCTTGTTTCCTGCCTTTCCTGTAAGTCGTCTAGTCCAGATACAGATTTTTTGTATCCAGGACTGTTTGTAAGCTTCTTAGCCCCCAAGCCTTTCTGTGTTGGAGGGAAGCCTTCTAGTTTAATTTTGCTTCTTAGAACTAGCAAATTTTCTAGTTTCAGCACTCAAATCTGTTTCTTTGAGTTCAGCACTTGTTCAGAACTCATTGTAAGCACTAAATAAGATACAAATTACTACAGCACTCAACTTTCCTCACTTGTCTAGAGGAAAACAGTTTTTAGTACTTAATAAATAAACCCCTGTCCAGGCATGTCTAAGGGTCAGCTCTCAGTGTTTTCTCCTGTCTACCTGATGAATCTGGGCATCTTGGGGAAATGCAGCAATTGCCTCATGTACACACACAATCCTCTCCTCCTAACACCCAACATACAACCTGTGAGAGATGCACTTATATAGTCAAACTGGAAGCAAAGCTCTCTTCACCCAAGACTGGACTAGACAGTCAAGAGGAGAAGGTAAACACTTGCACCACACCACATTCATCACATAGTCCCTCAAAACCTACACCACCAAAACACACACATAGAAACACAAAACACACACCTACATTCGTGGAAGCTCTCAAAAAAAATCTACCCAAGCAACAGGTACCTCCAAAGCAAAAATGCAAGCAACCTCCACCCCCAACACAACCCAAATGACACATAGCCCACAAACTCAGTGTGCCACTCAACCACAGCCCATAAGGCATAACAACGTATCCAACACTCTAGTCATAAGTGACCATATAATCAGGCACACTGATGTTCCACTCACCAGGCTAAACAAGGAAAAAGTTACTGTCAGCTGCCTGTCAGGTGCCAGGATTTGTCACATAGGTTCATAGGTTCATAGGTAGGTACTAGGTTATCAGCCCAAGGACCTACATAAGCCTAGACAACAACATTCCCTGGCTTATGCCACCCAAGAAAGTTATTTTCCTGTGCCACTGCCGAGCAGAGCCACAGAAGTGTTCCCCAGGGTATATTTCCTATTTCCCATCCACTCATCAAGATTTTTCATGAAGAGTGGTAATGAGGAACTTTGCTTGACATAGATGGGTAGCCTGTACCAGAGTATGGGAAGTCTCTGGGACAGGAATCTATCCCTCCAGCATGTCCTGTTTATTGTGGTGACAAGGTTTAGGTCTGTAGAGCATGTAGCTCAGAGGGATTTCTTTAGGTGTAGCATGTCAAACAACTGTGGGTTTGACATACCTTTATATGTTAGGCAGAGATCACCTCAGAGTAGGTGATATGCTACGGAGTAAAGTTGGAATTTTTTGAGATGGTCAGTGTAGGGTATTTGTTTGAGGCCAGTAATCCTCTTTGTCAGGTACTTCTGTGGCCTTTCCAGCTGCTGCAGATGTCTTGTGAGGTACATTCCTGAAGGGGCATTGTACTCTATAATGGGTCTAATGAGTGTCAAGTAGAGGGGAACAAGACCTCTTTTTTCCTAGATGAGAACCCTTGTATGATGAGGTGTGCCATGTAGAAGGACTTCCTGACTACTGTGGCGATGTAACTATCAAAGGAGAGACTACTGTCCACCTGGTTCCAAAGGTCTCCTATCACACATTCGGTGTTAAGTAGATTGCTGTCTATGTGGTAGTTCATGGGTACAGAGTTTTTACCAAAGGGGATGACACTGCACTTTTTGGCACTGAGCTTGAGGCTATGGCTCTGACACCAGGCATCTGTCTCAGCAAGGCCCTTCTGTAGGATGTCCACATTATTTGGGGACTTGACTATGGCTCCTAATTTGCAGTCATCTGCGAACTGTGTTAGCCAGAGCCCTTCTGTGTTAGCCTGTAATTCAGAGAAGTAGATATCAAGCAGGAGAGGTCCCAGGATTGAATCCTGTGGTACTCCACTTGTCACTGGTTTGAGGTCAAATTTGGATTCTGCAACTTTTACAGTGTGGGTTCTGTCAGTGAACCAGTTGGCAACCCATCTTGTGACGTTGGGATTTATTCCTAGTTTAGTGAGTTTAGCTATAATTCCAGAATGGGAGATGGTGTCAAAAGCCGTGGCAAGGTTAAGACAGGCTCTGTGAACCACCTTACCCTCATCTACGGCTTTGGTGACTGCCTCAAAGAAGTAGATCAGGTTCAGGAGGCATGATCTGCCTTTCACAAACCCGAACTAGGTGGGATCCAGAGTTTGGAGGTTACCAATGTCTTTGTTTATGAGTTCCATGATGATATGTTCCATGGCCTTGCAGACCAGGCTCGTCAGGCTAATAGTGCGATAGTTCCCAGGACGAGTGGTGGCTCAACCTTTGTGGAGTGGGATAACTGTTGCTGTGTGCCATTCAGTGGGCACAAAGCATGATGTGAGGCTATTATTGAACATGGTGCTTAGGTGGAGAGCCAGTTCATTCTTTAGTTCGTGTAAAATGCAGCCTGGGATGGTGTCTGGTCCCATGGGTGCTGTGCTTTTGGCTTTAGAGTGTGCAGCTTTTACCTGTGTAGTTGTGATTACAGGGATTCTGCATTCTTCCTGTATAGATATGGGCCCTTTAGGGGGTGGTGGGGTAATGTTAGCACTGAACCTATCTGCCAGGATGTTGGCAATATCAATTGGTTCAGTAATTTTTGTGCCGTTGTGCTGTAACTCAGAGCAGACCTGGGTGTTGCCATCGAGATTCTTGACATAGCTATAGAATGCTTTGTGGCAGTCCTTTAGAATTAGTAGTGACTTTGTTTTCATGGCTAGCTTTGGAGGATCTTATAAGGGATCTCAGCATCTTACTGAGGCTGAACAGGGAGCTCCTCCACTAATGGGATTTTACTCTCTTTTGCAACAGTTTCTTCCTTCTGTTGTACAGTTTGGTTATGGCAGGGGACCACCAGATTGGCTATCTTTTTTTGGAGGATAGCATCTTGGTTCTGTTTGGGATAGCACAATCCATGCACTCGTGTAAGTGCTTATAGAGTGCATTTTTGTAGGATTCAGCAGTTGTAACTGTATTGTACATATGTATGGGTGTCATGAAGTTCACCACTTCTGTCTTACGAAGCATGAAGTTGGTTTTGGAGAAATTTTTTTACTGTGGTTTCCTTAATGTGGGGTGGCGGGCGGGATGTGGATATCAAGGGTGATTAGTTTATGGTCAGATCGGACAAACAAGGAGTTGACTTCAGGTGTGGAACACCAGTCACTCATGTTGGTAATGACTACATCTAGGATATTGTTGCCCCTAGTGAGGGTGTGGATAAGTTGATCCAGGGCATTGGAGTTTATGAATTCCAGAAAGCGTTGAGCTAAGGAGTTGGTACATGAATAGTTTTCCCAGTTAATGATGGGGTAGTTGAAGTCACCCATTATTAGGGTGTTTGATTGAACCCTAATATTTTCCAGTACATCAGGAAAAAAGGAGTGGGAATCCTGGGGCATGGTGGGGGATCTGTAGCAAGCTACAATTTGGACTGCAGTTTTTCTCAAAGTTTGTTGCACTTGGATAACATCGGATGCATTATGCTGAGCAACTAGCCTGGAGGTAAGGATATCCTTAATGAATATGGACACACCTCTGCCTTTGGTGTTTCAGTCCAGGTTACATGGCCGAAAAGTGATATGAGTTATAGCCTGGCAGTGCAGGAGTGCTCTCTGGAGCCTTGAACCAGGTCCCAGTCACTAACACTGAGTAGCATCCTGCCATCACCCAGAATGATACCACAGTACAAGGACAAAATGATTGACTTCAACAATTGGCTAAACTTCTTGTGTCATTTTAAGAGGATCCAGTATCTGTCTGCCTGGGATGACATGATCAACAAACCACAATGCTTTGTAGGAGATGGCCTGCACCTGTCACCCTTGGGATTCCGGATACTGGCTAAGGCTCTTGCCACCCCTACAGTGCCTTTTTTAGGCAAGATTCAAATGACAAATTCACCACCGTAACAGGTACAAGCAAGCAAAATCTGAGGGTAATGCTACTTAATGCTAAATGTCTAAACCTCAAAATGCACTCACTTGAGACACTCCTTAAAATGGAGAACATCGACATCTGTGCAGTGACAGAGACCTGGTTCAAGGCTCAAGAGAGCACCCTTGCATTACTAGGCTATAACTCATACCACACCTTTTGGCCACCTAACCTGGACTGAAGCACTAAAGGTGTAGGCAGGTCCATATTCATTAAGGATATCCAAACCTCCAGGCAAGTTGCTCAGCATAATGCATCTGAGATTATCCAAGTGCAACTGACTCTGGGCAAGACCGCAATACAAATTTTAGCTTGCTACAGATCCCCCACCATGCCCCTGGATTCCCACTCCTTATTTCTTGATACACTGGAAAATATTAGGGTACAACCTAACACCCTAATAATGGGCGACTTCAACTATCCCACCATTAACTGGGAAAACTACTCATGTACCAAACCTTGTGCTCAACATTTTCTGGAATTCATAAATTCCAACACCTTTGTTCAACTTATCCACACCCCACCAGGGGCAGCAAAATCCTAGACCTGGTTATTACCAGCATGGGCAACTGGTGTTCCACACCAGAGGTCAATTCCTCATTGATCAGATCCAACCACAAGCAAATCACCCTAGACATCCACATCCCACCCCCACCCCCTTTAGGGAAACCACCGTTAAAAATTTCTCCAAAGCCAGCTTCACACTTCTTAAGACAGAAGTGGCAAACTTCATGACACTCATGATGACAGACAATACAGGTACGACTGCTGAATCCTATACAACTGCACTTTACAAGCACTTACACGAGTGCATGGATCGTGCAATCCCTAACAGAACCAAGATGCTATCCTCGAAAAAAAGGAAGCCAATCTGATGGTCCCTGCCATAAATAAACCTTACAACAGAAGAAAGAAACTGTTGCAAAAAAGAGTAAAATCCTATGATTGGAGGAATTCCGTGGTCAGCCTCATTAAGAAACTGAGATCCCTCATAAAATACTCCAAAGCTAGTTATGAAAACAAAATCGCCACTGATTCTAAAGACAACCACAAAGCATTCTATAGCTATGTCACGAATCTCAATGGCAACACTCGGAACTACTCTGAGTTACAGCACAATGGCACTAAATATATAGAATCAACTGATATTGCCAACATCCTGGCAGATAGGTTCAGTGCTAACTTTACCCCTCTCTCATCCCTTAAAGGGCCCATCTCTATACTGGAAGAATGCAAAGTTCCTGTAATCACAGCTTCACAGGTAAAAAACACACTCTCCAAAGCCAAGAACACAGCATCCATGGGACCTGACAACATCCCAGGCTGCGTTTTACATGAACTACAGAACAAACTGGCACCCCACCTAAGTACCATGTTCAATCATAGCTTCACCTCTGGCTTTGTGCCCACTGAATGGCACACAGCAACAGTTATCCCACTCCACAAAGGGAGAGCCATCACAGACCCTGGGAACTACCGCCCCATTAGTCTGATGAGCCTGGTCTGCAAGGCTGTGGAACGTATCATCATGGAACTTATAAACAATGACATTGGTAATCTCCAAACTCTGAACACTACCCAGTTCAGGTTTGTAAAAGGTAGATCATGTCTCCTAAACCTGATAGACTTCTTTGAAGTGGTCACCAAAGTCGTAGATGAGGGTATGGTGGTTCACACAGCCTATCTAGATCTCGCCAAGGCTGTCAATACCATCCCCCACTATGGAATTATAGATAAACTCACTAAACTAGGTATAAATCCTTATGTCACAAGATGGGTTCCCAACTGGTTCACTGACAGAACCCACACTGTGAAAGTAACAGACTCTAAATCCAACTTCAGACCAGTGACAAGTGGAGTACCACAGGGTTCAGTCCTAGGTCCTCTCCTGTTTGATATCTACTTCTCTGAAGTACAGGCTTACACAGAAGGTCTTTGGCTAACAAAGTTTGCAGATGACTGCAAACTAGGAGCCATAATCAAAACTCCTAACGATGGGGACATCCTGCAAAAGGGCCTCACTGAGACAGATGCCTGGTGTCTAAGCCATGGCCTCAAGCTGAATGCCAAAACGTGCATTGTCATCCCTTTTGGTAAAAACTCTGTACCCATGAACTACCACATAGGCAGTAGTCTACTTAACACCGAAAGTGTGATAAGAGATCTTGGGATGCAGGTGGACAGTAGTCTCTCCTTTGATAATCACATCACCACAGTAGTCAGGAAATCCTTCTACATGGCACACCTCATCACATAAGGTTTCTCATCCAGGAAAAAAGAGGTCATTGTTCCCCTCTACTCATCACTCATTAGACCCATTATAGAGTACAATGCTCCTTTTGGTATGTACATCACAAGACATCTGAAACAACTCGAAAGGCCACAGAAATACTTCACAAAGAGGATTAGTGGCCTCAAACAGATGCCCTATGCAGACCGTCTCAAAAAACTCCAGCTTTACTCTGTCACATATCATCTATTCAGAGGTGATCTCTGCCTAACATACAAAGCTATGTCAAACCCAGATCTGTTGGACATGCTCCACTTAAAGAAATCCCAATCCCTCTAAACTACATGCTCTAGGGACCTAAACCTTGTCACCACAATAAACAGACCATGCTGTAGGGATAGATTCCTGTCCCAGAAATTTCCATACTCTGGAACAAACTACCAATCTATATCAAACAAAGCTCCTCATTAGCACTGATGACTGGAAGGGAGATAGGAAATTCAGCCTGGGGATTACCTCTGTGGCTCTGCTTGACAGGGGCACAGGAAAATAATTTTCTTGGGTGACAAAAGCCAGGGTACCATTTGGCTAGGCTTATATAGACCCTAGGGCCAATAGCCTAGTACATACCTATGAACCTAAAAGTGCCCTACCCTTCCTCCATTTTGAGTGTATTCCCTTTTGAATTAAATACTGACCTGTGTGTGTCAAGCACAAACCACAAACTGCCAAAGCAGAAAACAATGATGAGAAATAATAAAAAACAATGGAGCCATGATCTGCAGCTATCAAAACATTACTGATGTTCCTAGTACCGCGTCTGTTTGCCTTCCATTATTTTTTTTTATTATTTCTGTGCGTGTCAAGGTCAAAGTGTAAGCAACAGAAATGTCACAACTGAATCACAGTAGGTCAAGATCAAATGTGCTGTACACATCTCCTTAAAATAGGCTTTTTGATGGTACAAGTGATTTTGAAGGACTGCCATAAAAGCTAAATGGTGAGGTGGTCCAATGTTGAGACCACGTGATGCAGGTGATCCTGTAGACACTGATATGACAGTGCTGTGGGAACATGATTGTGACTTAAAATAAAATGTTCTGGTAGGTGTAGATGAACTCTAATGTAGCCTCAATAAAATCTGCTGTGTTTATTTTCCCTGACTAATCACAATACTTTCTTGAGAAGCACTTGTAATCTCTTGTTTTCTGTTCCCACATTTCTGTACAGTACCCCATCCTGTTCCCTTTCCAAGAATGACTCCTGGTCAAGGCTGGTAAGTCCTAACTAATGCACAAATGGAGGTAGCCAAAGATGTTTATTGTGACATCATTCTCAGTATGATCGTAGAATTATCCCTACACTGTGACATTTCCAAGTAGTGGTGGAAATTCTCATTCATAACCCAGAATGCTCTGAGCATTTGCAGCTGACTCTCTATGGCAGTACTTTTCACCCTAATAAGGTCACAGCACATTTGCTGCTAAGCAGCCAATGCTTTATGTGTTTCATTGGGTAGCTGTTCCAAATTCCTGTGCTTGGCTTCCCTTTGTAAAGGTGTCACTCTGAACACTGTTACCTCTGAATGCCTGCCATGTTCCTGAAAGTGTTCATCTAGATTTGAAGATATGGGTATAGAGGTGCTGGGGTTAATGTAAGCATATGATGCACTGTCACTTCCTTCATCATTATTAACATGTTGTGGGGTGTGAGATCCTGACATTTAACTTTAGGACAGTATGCCACTTTCCACAAACTGTCTAATGAATATAACTATGTTATCATCATCATCATCAATCATCATCATCATAATCATCATATACTTCAACTTCCATTCTGCTGCTGTTGATATCCTCCAAATGTATTGGTACAGTAGAACTGTTTGTTTCTGCTGCTTACTGCCAAAAAATGATTTGAAAGCATTAGTAGTAAAGAAATAGTATACACTACTGTATACTTATTAAGGACATGGGGATACGTATCATGCACACTGCCTTCATTGTCATTCTGTACAGGTGTGAGAGAGTCACCAAGTAATAGTAATTGTCATGTGTTTAATGTAATCATTCCATGTTAGCATTCAATTCTCTATATACTTAGGTAATAGTGTTTTTAAAGCAACTTTCCTGAACAGAGGAGCATTGCTGCTGAAGACATCGGTAATAACCAGTATCCATATCACCTCCAATTATTCCACTGCCATTATTATCTGTGTCACAGTCATCTCCATGGATGAAATGTAAGTACTCTTCATCTGTTGTTAATGGGATAATTGTTGGAGGCCCCGTGTACTGGTATCGGCAGTTGCAGTCTGCCTTGCCTTACTTCTAGCAAGTCCTACCATATCATTTGCCCTTTTCTTACATTGTATTAATGTGTGCTTTCTGCCACCAGCTTAACTTAATTCCAGGCTTTGTCCTCTCAGCTTGTTTGCCCTCCCCCTTACCAAGCAAATATTTCCCATATGTCCTAAGCGCTGTCATGAGGATGCAATTTTCCTAATAGTTGAATTTGTCCATTCTTTGCCTTGATCCTATGCACATGAAAAAACATCATAGTCATACACACATTTTTTTGCTATAATCATTCAAACTATGCAACAATGAAAGTGCGCCCGCCATTCTCCTATAGAAAATGTAGGTACCACAAACCCCATAATTACATACACATGCAAAATCTTAGTCCAGCCAAGTAAAGTTGTGCTATACTGTCTACAGTATCAGAAGTACATTCAGAGCACTAAATCAATCAGTTTGTTAACAGATCCATCCTTCTAGTAGCCCCTACCATTCTCACGTATTCATAATACTGTCATTTGTCATTCCTCAATGACACTCAGAAATATCCAAGTAGATGCACGTGTGTTCAGCCAACAACACATCCTTACCACTTGAGTAATTCACAACTAAACATGTAAGTATGCAAAATCACTGCATGACACCAAAGTAAATGACTTTCTTAATGACCCCCAATCATTTCCACTTCAACTTTTATGATTTTCTACTTACAAATGACAGCTTTACATTATTCATGGTATTATGGCCATCATATCAGTAAAATAAACATTTCTTCAAGGCAACTCACTAATTTTATATCATTTTCAAGTGTTTTATATAAAATTTCAATATTTTTATTATTTTTTCTTTCTTTAAGACGTCCACATTTTCCTTAGTCATTTGCCATCTAACTCAAGTAATCACAAGTTAACATGACAGTGTTAAACTGCTCAATGTAAATTCAAGTCCATTTACATGTTTTATGCAAGTTAAGTCTTTTTACATTTACCTCTGTGAATGACAGTAACATGCAAACATGTAAGACCACTTATCTCCGTAATTAAGTCTGGGCTACTCATAAAAATGGATATCAGTTCATATGAATACACTGTGAAAAGTGATAGAATCTACAGATGTCCTCTATTGTAGCCAGTGTGCTACAGTAACGTGAATAACCCCAGATATGCTCGAATCTGAATATTTAGGAAAAAAAAGCTAAATGGACTCACGTATGACAGTTGCACAACCAGGAAGTGTAATCTCTGTCCATCTTACATCATCTGGTACACTTTCACACTTCAAAACAATCAGCACTAAATCACACACATAAGAATATTTATTTCTGCAACCCCCTAAAAAATATAAAAAAAATGCAGCTCTTCTGCATGAATACATGACAATCTCTGCCCATCTAATATCAACTGCCACATCTTCTTACCTCAAAATACTCAACACTTTAATAAAAATTGGTAATCACACACATATGACTATATATTTCAGCAATGAACCCCCCCCCAAAAAAAAAAAAAAAAAATATATATATATATATATATATATATATATATATATATATATATATATATATATATATATATATATATATGGGTCTACTTCAAAGTATCTAAAGACAACAAAGTCTAGGACCACTTAATTCAGATGACATTATCGAAACATCTAAACATCGACAACTGAAAGAAAGAGAAGATACCCTGGGAAGAGAACCACTTGGCCAACAGGACAGCAAAGCAAACAACGCAGCAAATAAAACCCAGCAAATTGGGGAGCTTCACCCCCAAACCACCCTAACTTAATATAACAACTCCAAGATCACACTACAGTAGTGGGGAAAGGGCAAGGTTCACCATGGTAGCCAAGTGGTTTTCTTCCCGAGATTAGTTTTTGCTGTTCTAGGTGTTTGTTATTTAGGGAATTTAGCAATGTCATCTCAATAAAGCAGTCTTCTTTGATGCTGTCTTTTGATAATTTCAGGTAGACTCATATATATATATATGCAAGGTAGGGTGGCCTAATGGTTAAGGCATTTGCCTTATAAACACAAGGTGCAGGGTTCAAGTCTTGCAAGGGATATTGGATAGGCTTAAAATGGCTCACAAGGGCAGCTAGCCTAATATGAACCTGAACCTATAAACATATATATAGATATATAGATATATATATTTATATATATGTGTGTGTATGTATATATATATATATATATATATATGTGTGTCTGTGTGTGTATGTATATATATATATGTATATATATATATATATATAAACAGAGAGAGAGAGAGAGAGAGATGTGTGTATATATATATATATATATATATATATAGTTATAGTAAGAGATGTGTAATATGGTTTTTTTTTATTTGTTTCTGTATGTAGTTGTGCTGGCATATATTAAGTGTTGGTTTCCTACATATTCTCAATGTTATGGGATTCAGTGTTTTGAGTTTTCAGTGTTTTGAATTTTCAAGATTTTGTTCTCAGTGTTTTGAATTTCAGTGTTATGGACATTCGATCTTCTAAAGTGAATCCATATATATAGGGTCAATATTAGATCACCGACCACTAAAAAAATTGAACGTTGGTTAATCGACCCCATGTAAGCGAAAGCTAACAATCTTGAACTGTCAGAACAGTGATTTTTTTTTCCTAGGGAAAAAAGTCACTGTTCCAAAACACATACACACAGCACAAGCACACCAAACAAACAGCAATCCAAACACATACACCTAAAATCTTACACCTAACCCTACACTAAACTATACATACACCACTAACTGTCCACTTACCTTAACCCAAACTCTAACCCTAAGGTCCGGCGCTATCGTATACTCACATCACCCGCTCCCTAGCCCTAACTCACCTAACCCGCCCTAACCCTCATGTCCACACAATCGAACACATACCTAACCCGCACACTAACCCTAACTCACCTAACCCACCCTAACCCTCACATCCATACAATCGCACACTTACCTGAACCCAACCAGTAACTTTCCACCACAGCGGTGAAAATACCGAAGCAACAGAAATGAACAACCAAATTCTTTCCCTAGGAAAAAGTTCAGGTTTCTGTTGCTTCGATATTTTAAGCTTTCAGTGCATAGGGTTCGATATTAGAACATTCGAAGGTTTGAAACCTCGATGCTCTAATACAGACCCATATATATATATATATATATATATATATACTGCAGGAATAAATGTGACATTTTGGTGCAATACTTTAAAAAATGTAGCTATGGCAATGCTCCTCAACTGTATATTTTACAAAGAAAAATGATGATTACAAACTGTTTTTTTTTTATCCACCATATAAATCAAATGTGAATAGATTCCTTTTATAAAAAACATGTATGTGACAAAGCATTTTATGGCTAAAACAAACTTGCTAATAATAATAGCAGCTCATGCAATGCCCCTGCTGGTTAACTGAATTTGGTTCATAGATTCATAGGTTCATAGTTGTGTGCTAGGCTTATTGCCCTGGGGCCTTTACAAGCCTAAACCATAGAAGTGCCCTGGCATTGTGCCGCCTGTGGTTAGATTCCAATGCCTCTATCAAGTAGAGCCACTGGAGTGATCCCCGTGGTGAACTTTCTATTTTCCATCCACTCATCAAGATTTTGCTTGAAGAGGGCTAGTGAGGTGCTCTGCTTGACATGTATGGGAAGTCTATTCCACGAGCATGGGTTGTCTCTGGGTTATGAACCTGTCCCTCCAGAATGTTCTGTTGATTGTGGTAATGAGGTTGAGGTCTATAGAGCGCATGGTGCAGAGGGATTAGGATTTTTTTAGATGTAGCATTTCTAACAGAGCTGGGTCAGACATGGCTTTGTAAGTCAAGCAGAGATCGCCTATTAGTAGACGATGTGAGACAGAGAATAGCTAGAGCTTTTTGAGTCTGTCCATGTAGGACATGTGTTTAAGGCCTAAGATACTCTTCATGAGGTACTTTTGTGGCCTCTCCAGCTGTTGCAGGTGTCTAGTGAAGTACATGCCAAATGGGACATTATACTCTATGAATGGTCTAATGAGGGAAGAGTAGAGATAAAAGATGACCTCTTTCTTTCTGGATGCAAAACCCTTAGTAATGAGATGTGACACACAGAAGGACCGCCTGACCACAGTGGCAATGTGGTGGTCAAAGGAGAGGTTACTGTCAACCTTGGTCCCCAGATATCTTGTAACGCCTTCAATGTTCAGTGGGCTCCCACCAATGTGGTAATTAGTGGGAACTGAGTTTTTCCCAAAGGGATGATAACGCATTTTTTGGCATTAAGCTTAAGGCCATGGTTTTGACACCAGTCATAGGTCTCAGTGAGGCCTTTCTGTAGTACATCTGCATCACTTGGGGAGTTAATAATGGCTCCCAGCTTGCATTCGTCTACGAATGTGGTCAGCCACAGTCCCTCCATGTTGGCATGGACTTCTGAGAAGTAGATGCCAAACAAGAGAGGACCCAGGACTGAAACCTATGGGACTCCACTTGTGACTGGTCGGCAGTCTGACTTGGAGTCTGCTACTTTAACACTGTGGGTTCTATCTGTGAGCCAGTTTCTAACCCAACTAATGATATAGGGGTTGATGGCTAGTTTGCTGAGTTTATCAATAATTCCTGAGTGAGGAATGGTATCAAAGGCCTAGGCCAGATCAAAGTAGGCTGTATGAACTGCCTTACCTTCAACCACTGCTCTGGTAACTGACTCAAAGAAGTCAACCAGGTTGAGCAGGCATGATCTACCTTTCACAAAACCAAATTGCATGGGCTGTAGAGTTTGGAGATTCCCTATATTCTTGCTAATTAGGTATATGTTGATGCGCTCCATAGCATTACATATCAGACTTGTCAGGCTAATGGTGCAATAATTTCCAGGGTCTCTAGTCGCTCCTCCTTTATGAAGATGGATGACTGTACCAGTCTGCCATTTGGTAGGGATAAGCCTGAGGTGAGGCTGTGAATGAACAGAGCACACAGATGTGGTGCCAGTTCACTTTGTAGTTCATGTAGAATACAGCCAGGGATATTGTCGGGTCCCATGGAAGCTGTATTCTTGGCCTTAGATAATGCAGCTTTAACCTGTGCTGCAGTAATGTTGGTTGCCTGGCATTATTCCGATATTGAGACTGGTCCTTTGGGGGGTGAGAGGGTAAAATTGGCACTAAATCTGTTAGCCAGTATGTTGGCAATATTTGTTGGCTCAATATAGGAGGTACCATCGTGCAGTAACTCAGAGCAAATCTGGGTATTACCATGGAGATTCTTGATATAACTATCGAAGGCTTTGTGGTTGTTTTCATTGTCTGTTGCAGTTCTGCCTTCATAGCTGGCTTTGGAGATTTTGATGAGGGATCTCAACTTTTTGTTGAGACTAAGGGAATTTTTCCAGTCTTGGACTTCACCTTTTTCTGCAACAGTTTCTTCCTTCTGTTGTAGATGTTGTAGAGTTTATTAATGGCAGGGTACCACCAGACTGGCTTTCTTTTTTTGGAGGAGAGCATCATGGTTCTGTTGGGTATGGCTAGCTCCATGCATTTATGTGCGTGTTTGTACAGTGGATTGGTGTATGATTTGGCAGTCATGTATCTATTTTACATTGACATGGATGCCGTAAAGTTAGCCACCTTTGTTTTTAGGAGTCCAAAGTCAGCTTTGGAGAAGTTTTTCATGGTGGATACCTTTGCAGGGGGCGTGGGTGAGATGTGGATTTCCATGGCGATTAGTTTGTGGTCAGATCTAACCAAGGAAAGGGGATGTCACACCCCAGATTGAGTGCTTCTAAACATGTGAACCACAGACCTGCTCATACATTCTTCATAATGGTTCTGGCATTTCTATTGATGGCAGCTCCTGTGGAAGCCCAAGGCCAAGTTTTGAGCTGATTAGACAAGAAGACCCTGATGATGGTCCACCTTCTTAGGGAGCTGGAACTGGATAAGATGCAGGTATGCACATGAGGTTCTGATTGGAAAAAGATTAATATCTGGCAGGAGTTGGATTAGAAACTGTCATCCCTGGTAGTGATCACCCACTCCATCCAACAGTGCTGGCACAGAGGCCTACAGAAGTGCAGGCCTGATCAACTGGCTGAGTGGGATGACCACGTATGAGTGAGAAAGCTAGAGTTCTATAGAAAGTATTATCTTTTGTTCTGTCATATTAAACATGGATTTAAAAAATAACTATAAGAAGGTCATATAATTAAAGGAATTTGTTAGAAGAAAAATGTGTAACTAGGAATATGTTTCTGTACTGTTATTATAATAATGAAAAGAAACCAAAAATATATCTGTACACAGAAGTGCATCTGTATTCAAATACTTGGAGTGTTTAAGCGATAATATAATTGTCTATGCAAATCAAATATAACATATTTATGAGAAAAATAATAATTTGTGTTTATATATATATATATATATATATATATATATATATATATATATATACATATATATATATATATATATATATATATATATATATATATATATATGTGTGTGTGTGTGTGTGTGGGTCCACTATGTAATTTCAAAATACTGAAATCTCGAATTTCAGTATTTTGAAATTACATAGCTGAAAACCCAAGCACAACTCAAAATTCCGAAAACACACAACCGCTAAATTCAAAATCCCAAAACTACGCTACACATACAGTACACACATAAACACAAAACTCCACCCCACAATCAAATAAATGCATCTACACTATAGATAAGCAGGGGGGCAAGCACCCCTGCACCCCTCCCCCTACTAATATATTCCAACTCCGAGATCACTCAAACAGAAACACAAATGAATCACACACACACATCTTACAGTGCCTCACACACATACACCAAAGTCACAACACAAACTTACACACACTAAAGCTCCTAACCAACACACTTACACACACAAACGTATCTAAATTCAACCCATACATCCACATACCATATCAGCGGAAGCAGAAATTCAACATCTCCATGCTTCGGGATTTTGAATTTCACACTTCTGCTTTTGGCTATATAATTTCGAAATACTGAAATTCAGGATTTCCGTATTTCGAAATGACATAGTAGACTCATATATATATATATATATATATATATATATATATATATATATATATATATATATACACACACACACACACACACATATATATGTGTGTGTGTGTGTGTGTGTGTGTGTGTGTGTGTGTGTGTGTGTGTGCGTGTGCCTAAATCACAGGTATACATCTGCATGACATGTAAACTTACAAATACTTATTCAAGTATTTATACAGAAGGAAAAAAATATTTGCATTTCCATGTAATTCATGTACTATTGCTGTATCTTAGGTACAAGTTAAATTACCTGCAGGCAGTTTTTTCAAAGAAAAGAATGCGTTTGTGTAGGCCAGAAAAATATTTATTAATTTAATACCTGTATAAGACAGCCATTTCTTCTATAATATTAACTGCTCTTACAAGATGGTGGAACTCTCAGTCAGTCACGGCACAGTAGTGAGACTAGGAGAGTGGGATTGCAGTGTTAAGTGAATGACCAGCACATACTTTATGAGAAATGACCATTTGTATTACTTATGTATATTTTTTGAAATCATCACTATTATATACTTAGAATTCATAGGCCGGAAACCATCAAAGTATATACTTTTATACAGCTGAGGAAGTGAAAACTTCCTTGAATGGCTACAGTGTTCTATATGTGAACACCTTCTGGCTGAACACAATTTACAAGACTGTTATATGCAAAGCACAATAGTTTAAAACACCATTCCAGCAAAAGTCTATCATTTTGTTTATAACATGAAGTAAATGGAAGATTGGCACAGTATGAGAATTCGATAGAAATACATAATCAGGAAATGCATTGTAAGTAGGTGCTGCAGTGACTGAAATTCTGTACAAATAAGTGCTAGTCATATAAGTAATATTGAGGAAGAAAAGTTAAAATACAAGTAAACAACAAATGTCTTATGTTTTCACTTTATAGCCGAGGAAGAAATCGCATACAACAGGTGACAGCAGGAAAGATGAATGGCCAGACTGGTTAAAGAAGGTGGTAAACATGAATAAAATAGTAAATAGCACTGTGGGTTTAACGGACTTCATTACTATATATAGGGAAATAATTGATAAAGCATGGTAACTGAGGCACTATAATGTATTCCATACATTAATACAACCAAATGTAAAAGATATGTCAATATATAAACTGCAGTATTCAGTGTTTAACTGATTTTATAAAGGCTGTTTTCAGTACATTATTGCAAACATGTTTATCAGGCACAAATATGACCATTATATTTGTGCAGTAGACTGCATCATGTAAACCTCAATAGAGCTTGATAGCAATACACTAGCCTGCCAAGTATGCATAAGCACTTCCTATAAAATTTCATATAAAGCCTGCATAAGCACTTCTCTCAGCATTCTTAGCATTTACACATATGCACTTCCCAAATCACTAGTCCCATGTCTTCATAAACGCTTCCTGTACATTGTTTTATTAAAATAAGGATTTATAAAAATAAAAATGTTTTGAAGTAAGAATTTGAATGCTGTGTAACAAGATGTATAAATTTATTGTGTTTATTTTCTCTTTTGTCCCCCATTTTAGGTTGTTCTTATTCTAATTTTGCATTTCTTTCTCCTTTTTCATTTTCTTTTTCTGCTATTTAAGTTCATTTTTTTCACAGAAACAAAATCTTCTGGAGTGACCCAACCACATACTTCCCAGGTTAGAGAGTGCTCACCCTCTGCCCATGGAAGGACATCCTCACAGGATTGGGTGGAGGCACTCCTCCTACAGAGACACATGCTTGTAGCAGCCTGGCAAGCCTCACTGAACAGGGTCTTTGGGACTTGGTTGAGGATGTGCTGGTGCAGGTTGTGAGCAAACAGATTCAACCAGTCAAAGCCTGTCTGCAGGGTGTTCAAGACACACTGAACCATTTAGTGCCAACCAGCACACAACCCTAGGCCCTTATCCTGTCAGCATCTGGGGTCCACTACTGCACCATTATCTGGCAGTGGAAACATTTGAGGTTCTGTGGACTGGGACTCCTGCTGGCACCTCCTCAGCCTTTCTTCTCCTATCCTTTCTCCTATATCTCTTAACTAAAAAAAAAAATATTTGAAAAAATAGGGGTGTCTATCCCCTTTCAGTAACATAGTGCCCCTCCTCACCCAAATCCTCTAGCACAACTGTCTTAACATGTTCCTTCTGTGTCTCCCTCTTTGGTATGTCCCACTTTTTCAATCTTTCGTATCTTCCTCTTTCTACTCTTTTTATAAAAACATCAGGGTGTACAAATAAGGACATCCCTATATAAAACATATTAGACCCCTTTATTTTTGTAAAGAAATATTAATAATAAAAGTTGTGCAGTCTGCCAATTGCTTAAAGTCTTTCAAGTATCCATCCGCAGTATCCTAATATATACAAAGTAATACAAAGCCTACTATACACTTCTGCCATAAGCAGGCATGTTTTTCAAAATGCCTTTGCTTTTCCTTATTAAGCATGAATAACCTGCACTTAAATTAACCTGCACTTAAATTATTTGCATATAATTTTAGTAGAATTCCTTGCAGACAGACAACTGTGAACTCCCAGACTATGAAAACTAGCCCTGCATTTAATTTTATATCATTTTCTCATGATAAGATTGAGATTATTTTCTTTTACTGTTACAATATTGAATATCTGATGTAATAAATTAGATAAATTAGTACCACATTTATAATTACTGATCTGATTGTTGTAGAATCAAACTTTATAAACCATGAGAATAACAACACTGTTCACATATTCATTTTGCATTTTATATTTGAAAAAGTATTTTAAAATAAATCCTTGCATCACACGAACTTGGATCTATTTTTGTGGTGAAGAATATTTGGTGTGTTCTTTTTATCGTGGTTATACAACTGTTCACATATTCCTCTACTTGAAGAAAACCTGTTGGCATTTGACCTAGCTGTGTTTTTATGCATGGTCTATAGTTTCCATGTGGCAAATTAAAACAAACTTGGAATGCCTTTATATGTTTAGAAATTTAGAAAGTGCAGTGAAATATTTTTGTTCTCTTTGAGTGGACAGAAGTGCTTCAAACTATAGTAGAAATACCGAACAGAATGATACTGTAGATTTTCTTTTTTCTTCACCTTTTGGTTTATGTGCAGAACATGACATATTTATATTATGGATTTAGAGCAAGGTTAACCATTTGTTTACTTATGGCAGCAGGGTTCAAAGAAAGTCATTCATCATGTTTCTAAAATATCAGTCACTTATTTTTATGAACTCTTGGTTCTCTCATAGCAAAGGTGGGATCAAATGCAATCTGTCATATATCTATGAAGTCTAAAACTAAAAGAAAAATGACTTGGCATGCTTAGAACTATTTTAATCATGAACATGTACAACAAGTAAAGGCAAAAAATTGAATGGAATGCTACTTAACTTTTTTTTTTTTACAAACTACAAATGGAAAAATATTGTTACCATGTATGTGGATAACTTTATTAAACATTTTTAGGAATGTGTGAATCAGCCAGATACTTGTTCAGTAAACACTGGTCAATGTACACATTATATATTTTACTTGTGATTAAACATGTTTTGGTAGATGATGTGCAAAATGAACTATAGCATACAAGGTACATGTTCTTCATACAAAAGGAAGAAATCTGATAAAAATATGTTGGAAAAAGGGAAAACAATACATAACCAATTAACAGCTATATCCTATACAGAATGTATGTATTACAGAACATTCTATGAAAAATGGAAATAATTTATGAATGTAGAGATATGCATTTAATATTTTTTTCAAATGTGCTATTAGTGTTTACTAACATAGGGCCATTATTACCTTAGTCCCAGATTCTTCAAAATATTTCAGCATTGTGAAGGGCTTTTGATCTATGTAGAACAGCACGCACATAACATGTAATTTAGTTAATGTCTAGAAAATATTATGTATCATTGGAGACAAAGGAATCATAGGAAATATAAGACAAATGAGTAATTTGCTCCTGTCATTACCCACCCATAGGCTGTATTTCCTTTTCCAAGGAGGGGCAGGAGGGTAGCACAGTCACCCCAGGAGTGAATTTGCTAATACTCATCCCATCATGCAATTCCTAATCAAAGGAAGATAAACTATAACACTACCTGTCGGCAGTGCTATAGGTAGCACACTTGCCTTAGATTCTGGAAGGCCAGGAGGCTGTCGATCTATTCCCCATCCAGCTGATTTGATAGCTGACACTTCCATGCAGTATTAGGGGAAAATGAGCTCCTGGTTGTGTCCCTTAGACACTAAACCAATGTCCCACCTGCCTAACATAGTGGTAGTTCAGGTAGATGTAAAGGATCCCATGGCACTTGTCAAAAAAGTAGAAGTTCGCCAATGCTCTGGCAACATTTCCTAATAGTACAAATACCACTTTCATCTCCCCTAAAAAAGATCATGAGCCTAGTTGAGCTAACTCTGTCAACAAAGGATGAATTAAAAATGAAGGTAAAAAAATTCAGCGGGAGACTACCTCTCAACCTCTTACAGTAAAAAAGCTGGTCAAAGCCATGAAAAAAGTGGTACAAATAGGGACAATTTTTAAATATTGTTCTTACAAATTTAGAAAGTTGATAGAATAACAGGTTTTGCATTAGAATGAATGTTCTGAATGGTATGAAGTCTAAAACTCAAACACCTGTCATTATTTTCTAACTTCAGTCTTTAATGATTTGCCACTAATTTGCCAGAAAGCCTCAATTTTATGAAAAACAGACCAAAAATATAAGGCAAAAATCTGGACATTCTGAGAAAAATCTGTACAGTTGAGAGGTATGTCAGACTTTCCCAAAGGTAAAGAAAGTATTGCATAACAAAACCTATCTCACTAGCATGTTTTATTTATTTGCTGATGAAAATGTCAATCTCTAATTCTTGCATTTGTGGACTGTTTGATTTGTGGAGATGCAAGAGATCCAAGATCCCTGGGTCCCTAATGGGATGGAAGACAAAGAAAACTCTTCCCTCAGAAGCCTATATGATACTGAGTAAAGAGGCAGTGCTTTCTATCTTTTATGAATATTAGGGTTTTTATGCCAATGATCTTAAGTACTTCTGTGATTTTTCCTCCTGTTTGATATGTTTAGTGAAGTGCATCCCAGTGGGGCATTGGGTTCAATAACCAGATTATTCAATGCTGAATACAAGGGAACAATGATCTCTTCAGATCTTAATGATAATCCTTTGGTTATTAGATGTGCCAGGTCAATGGACTTTTTGACTACTGTCATTACATGCTGGTTAATGAAGAGGGGATTATCAACCCAAGTTCAAAGGTCATGACAACGTTCTCATTTTGGGTGTGATGCTGTATGTTATTGGGAGAGGTGGGTTACCAAATTTGATATTATTACACTTTTTCTAGATAATATGTGACAGTTTTAGTACACCAGGTATTTGCAAGTTCTTACTGAAGTTCTTTGCCATTAGAAGGGGACTTGACAATGACTCCAAGTTTACAGCCATCTGCAAACTTGCTAAGCCAAAAGTCTTGGTTCATGGTCTATTGTTCAAAAAAGTAAATGCTGAGCAAAAGAAGTCCTAACACTAAGTTCCTGTGAGACACCACTGGCCATTTTCCTACTCCATAATAAGGTGTCTGCTACCTGCACCACATGGGTTCTGTCTTTTAGCAGTTAACTATTCATCATTCTAAATAAGATTTGTAAAGCATTAACCTTACTAACTATGTTAGCATGTGGAATGGTGTGAAATGCCTTGTCCGGGTCAAAGGAAACACTGTGTGGACCACATGCCTGTTGTCAAAAGCTTATGTTCCCCTTTCTGAGAAGTTATCCAGATTAATTTAACAGGATCTGCTCTTGACAAAGCCAAAGTATTATGGGTCTGTCTTGGCGAGATTTTAGTATCATACTTTATTAGGTCAGTTGTAATATGGTCCATGGCTTTGCCAATAAGACTTGTCAAGTTGGTAGACCTATAGTCCACAAGAAACACCTTCCGAACACCAAAAATAAGTCACTTCATAAGAAACACCATCAACACCATAACCATAAGAAAAATGCTAACATAGATAATGTTAACTTTTTATTACATGTTCTGGTACCTCGACCATTTGCCTTCAATGGAACAATTTATTACCAAAAAAATACCTCCTTATATACCAAAAACACAATCAAGTATTAAGACAATTGATCAATTAATTAAATAATTAAATAATTCATACTCATTGCTATCTGATTCTCTTAAAGTGCAATCACACAGTTCATAAATATATACAACTAAAGGGAATATTTTGATCTCAAAACATTATACACCCATTGAATACTATGCAAGCAGAATATAAAATATAAACAAATTATACATACATAAAATCATTTATATACATAAAAGTTACTATAAACTTTCAAAACTTATACATTTATAAAAATCTAAAATGAGAATTTTTATTTAAATGTTACTTATTGTTTATATTCCATTGACCTTACTGCTTAAATTATTAATTTTAATCACAATTTATAATTATAAATTTCATCCTATCCTAATTTTTACAAAGTCATATTACTATCTAAATTCATTCCTCTGGGATGTAATGTATGATAATTAATTATCATTCTATATTGAAGTTTGTTTAATTCCTTTTTAAAATTACCAATAAATACTTTAGGTCGTGCCAATATGCTGAAAACAACCCCCCCTCCATCTGCCCATTGTGCATAGATATAAAGTGCTGAGCTACAGGGCTTTCCATATTCTTCCTTCTAATGTCCCCAATGTGCTCTAAAATGTGAACCTTCACCTTCCTGGTGGTCTGTCCTACATACCATTGTGTATTCATACAGTTACATTTGATAATATAGACTACCCCACATGAGTTGCAATCAAACTTTTCTATGGCAAAGTATGATTTTCCATTAATTTTAATACCATGTAGATTTTTAACTTTGTTACATACCAAGCATTTCCCACATCTATACATTCCAACTGACTTACCATCCGCGGTCTTATAAATTCTCCTATTAAGTAGTTATTTTAAATTATTATGCTGGCATTTAAGAATGTAATATGTATGGGAAAAAGATTTCCCACCATAACATGTTCAGTCACTATACCCCAAAATTGTCTCACTGTTTCCTCTATAATTCCAGAAAAATCAGAAAATTTAGTTACAAAAATAACTTTGACTCTTTTTGTTGAGACTGATCTACTTCTCCATGATGGTAACCTACCCCATATCCTTGCTTGCAAACCTTCTGCTGGGCTTTAGAGTGGATCATTTCAGAGTAACCCCTCGAAGATAACCTTTCATACACTTAAACCATAAAATCTTCTCTAAGCTGCTTTTATGAAGTGTTACAAAAAATCCGTCTAAATTCCTCATATGGCAGTGCTTTAAGTAAGTGAGGGGGATGCATACTATCAGCATGCAAGAAATTGTTCACGGAAGTGGGTTTTGTATATGGTCTGTGTTGCACTTTGCCCTGCCCATTTATGTAAAACTCAACATCAAAAAGGCTATGTTGTTATCTTTACATTCTCGAACAAATTTCAATCCATGTGTATTTCCATTAAGTTCATCCACAAATTTTTCAAACTGCAACTGATTACCCCTACATATAAAAATGAGGTAATCTATGTAACGTTTGTAATACACAACATTGTTGATAAAGAAAAGATTACAAAACATGAATTGTTTTTCAAATTCAACCATGTTATAAATGGCATAAGAAGGGGCAAATGCAGCCCCCATCACTGCACCTCTTAATTGTAAATATAAATCTTTCTTCCATATGAAGTAGTTATGTATTAAACTGAATTGCAAAAGAGATAGCAAATAAGTTGTATGGGGGTCTTCTCTCATCACTTTTGCCAAAGCTTCTAAGCCCCATCTTTTGTCTATATTTGTGTACAAAGCTGACACATCAACAGTGGCCCAAAAGTATTCTTTATTCCACTCCATATTACATAAGTGCTTATAGATTTCACTAGTGTTTTAATATAAGACACAATTCAAGCCAAATACTCTTTAAGATGGAAATTCAAAAATGTATTGACTCTCTCTATATATGAGCCTATGCCTGACATTATTGGTCTCTTGGTTTCTTGCACAAAATTCAATCTGATTTTTACCTTACTATATTATCAATGTCTGCTTGAACAGACTACGTGATGCACTATAAGGAAGTTCAGGGCACTTGTGGTTGTTATTTCTTAGTTTAGTAACATAACTAAAGAAGAATTTGTAATTAACATTTGCTGTATTATAAGAATTGTTTTTTGTTTGCTTGTTTTTTTTTTTGTTTTGTTTTTTTTTTTTTTTGTAGAGTATATTTATTCTGGTGGACCATCAGGGTGTTTTTTTTTCTTTTTAATTCTCCAGTTATATTTAGACTCAGATGGGACTGCTAGTTCAATACATTTATCTAAGTGGGCATAGAAATCCTTGGTGAAGCTACCTGCTATGACAATGTTGTGGTTGATGATGTTATGAGTAAATTTTGAAACTTCATAGAATTTTATGAGATTACTATGTTTTAAATGCTTGAATTCAGAAGTAGTGGTTTCAATTGGTTTAGAGATTTAGAAGTTACAGGTAGTTAACTTATGATCCAAATTTACTGCAAAACTAGATAGCAGGGGGAAATGGTATGCACAGAAGCTATATTCATAAGATCCAAGTAAAGAATAGTAAATCCTCTAGTTGGTTTGTTAGCAATCTGGTCTAAGGAGTTTTGGTTAACTTATTTTAAGAACTTTGGTATATATCTTACATCGGATATGTAGGCACTCCAGTATACCAGTATATTGAGGGGTAGAAATGCTTCATGATTTTTAGGAGACACATAGGGTGTACTGTTACCATCTATTTAGCTAATTGTCGAAACCATTTATCTTTTTTTTTAATCTAGACATCATTTTTGGAGAAAGAAGGATTTCATGGAGAAGTCTGACATGTCTTTCTACAAATCCTCTTGAATTTTGTGTCTCAAGTCATTCCTCCCCTCCCATACCACCACCATGAATTAGAGTGTCTGACTACGGAGTCATCAAGCACTAAAATATTTTATTTGTAGAGTGAACTGTTATCTGAAGTCTTTGTTGAATGTGTGCTTGAAGATGATCTGGTAATGGATTTTCACTGAGACAAAGACTTCACTGATGTAAGATGCTTTGGTGATGCCGTTTTGCACTCTCAGCATAAGACATTTTAGTGTGAGTCATTGTAGCATATGTCAGTAATGTGTGTTTTGCTCACAATCTGTGTTTTTGTAAGAGGGAGGCCTCCATATATGTTAAATATTTGCATCTTTCTCAAATAGAATGTCTTTGTGTTGAGTAAGACTTCATTATTTGTGAGCATAAGGCAGTAACCACACTGCCTAAGCATACCAAATGTTATTAGACTGTCAACAGAAGGGAAAATAGCAGTTTATTCTTCCATATTTGTACTGGATTGTGCACTAAGCAAACAAGAAGATATGTGGAGGGTAACTCATGATTTAGTTGTCTAAGAACACGAGTTTCCATTTTGATCTTCTAGTGTTCAGTAGTATGAGCAGATGAGATAAGACTGGGAGGAGCTTCCAAAGACAAATTTTTAGAAAGGACAGGTAAACAGCCAGCAGCAACACTGGCTGGTTTTGTAGGCATGATGTACTTAGGACCTATGGAAAATGAGGGGGAAAGTATTTAAACAGGTAAAAGTGAGTAGCTTTTTTCAAAATGGTACTTCTGTACATAATGACAACAGCAACAAATAAATGAGAAGAGGGATGGCATTTCATGGTTAGATTATCACAAGGACCAAACAACAAAGAGAGACACAGGCTTTAACAGCTCATCGAGGATAGGGTTGGGGAGTGGAGATTTCAGTGAGTTAGCCTCTTGTTGTATAGCTTGGAACTAGCACTAACAGAAGTTGAAGAACTACAAACTGTTTAAATGAACTAAAAAAGAGATAAAAAGCAATGACAGTTTTCAGAAATGCATGTCTCTTGTACAATTGATGGCCTAAATAAAAAGTAGGTATTGGGCCTCAGACAACAATAAAAATCAATTGCAGCCATAGTCCAACTGGAAACAATAAAAACATATGCAACTATTCATAAAAACACAATTGGTTGTAGAGACAATAAAATGCCATACAAACTATATATATATATATATATATATATATATATATATATATATATATGTGTGTGTGTGTGTGTGTGTGTGTGTGTGTGTGTATGTATGTATGTATATATATATATATATATATATATATATATATATATATATATGTGTGTGTGTGTGTGTGTGTGTGTGTGTGTGTGTGTGTGTGTGTAAAACTACTCAGCCTGTGTCTCAATTTCTGTCACAAAAAGACAAGTTGGATTTAATTTGCAAAGATGAAACACATAAAAAGCAAAGACAGTGCAGCTGTTTCTTGAATTATGGAATAAGTGCTTTAAAAGCTTACAAAATGTTATCCGGATGCAGTAGCATGAGAAACAACAAAATTACTGATTCAAAATAAATTATTGCTTTAAAACAGCTTAAAGAGAAACATGCTATTAAATTAAGACAGAAAACAAGAATGAAGAACATAGCAATGTGACATATTTTTTTTTCAAAATTTTTTTTATTTGATTTTACATATCAATAAACAATCAAACTATTTACAAATACAACAAAATGAACTATATACAATGTCCATAACAAAGCATACAAATACAAACAGATAATAGTTCTCTAATAAGTTACACAATTTCTACCAAGCAATTAACTGATGTGTTGTTACTAGTTCTCAATTTTATGGTAGAAATTTTGTTATTACAAACTGATTGAGCTAAATTAATAAATTCATTGTTAAATGAGATAGTGGACTTATTTTCCATTTTTTCTTGATAACTTTCATTGCTATCAATAAAATTGACCATAAAAGAGATATTTGGTATGTCAGTATGACATCCGGGATTGGTATATTGAATAATGTAAGAGAATCTGTAATAATGCAGTTATCAGTCAACAGCCTTTACAAAAATACCTAAAATCTGTCCAAAAAATGTTACCATTTTACAATTAATGATAATATGCAACCAGTTACCATCCAGTTTTGATTCACATCGCCAACATTTTACATTACCTTTTTTTATAAATTATTGCAACTATATGTGGTGTTAAAAAGTTTCTATGTAAAAAGTTTCATTTGTAAATTCTTCAATATCGAGATGATGTTGCCCTTCCTGCTGATTTCAAACAAAGTTTTTTTTATTATTTGTTGTAAATTCCTTTTGGTTTGTTTTAGTTAAGTAATTCCAGAAGAATAAGTCTACAGAGATGAAATTGTTTCTAATGATTTTATATACCTTAGATATGAATGAGGTATTCATAATGGAACAATTACTAATAAGAGAGATGAATTCTAAGATTTTAGGCATCGTTCTATTGTGAGTGTCTAAATGTAATATCATTTTATTTTGAATTAATTCTTTACAAGTTTGAACATCAAGCCAATTACTATTCTGCAAACTGTATATAGCTATCAAGTACTCTGCTGAGTGACTTTTATTTCCAGACATAAATTGATGTCAGTATAACAAATAACTTTTTTTTAACTCTAACATTTTATTTGAATCAAAGGAAATCAAACATTCACTAGTAAAAGCTATCAAGCATACTGTTATTAATAAGTTCTTAGTTATATGATTCAAGTACATACATCATTCAAAAATTAATAACTAAGTTATAAAAGGAAAGAATGTGAATTTCTGTTTATCATTTACTGTATAGGCTTTTAAGGTCCATGTAAAGGCATTTCTTTCAATTTTAATAAGAGGGTCACATAGTAACTTATTTACTAATAACATGTTCTCATAAACTGATTGTCAGCAGGATGAATATGATGGATTAAGCCACAAAAATACTGTATTAATAACAACTGAATTTAAGTAAAGATCAATATTGGGAAAACAAATACCATCCTCATCCCAACTAGCTGTATGCCAGTATAAGGAGAGTCTGTTTTTTTTTTTTCTTTTTTGGATACCATAAGAATTTCAGTAAAATATAAATTTTTAATGGCTCCTTTAATTGGGGGAAGAATTAATGATTGACTGATGAATGGAATGTTTGGTAGTATGATCAATTTAATTAGCAATAGTTCGTCTTCAAAAATAAAAAAAAATAATAATTTGTTCCAGTTTTCTGTTAGATTCATTACTGTATTAATTAGATGATGACAATTAACTGATATTGACTGTTTGTAAGTGAATTCAATGCTTACTGCTAAGTATTTAATATGTTTCTTATCCCAAGTAAAGTTTTAACAGGAGTTTAACTTTGCAGATACATGCTTATTTATCAGAAGGGCTTCAGTTTTGTTACAATTGAATTTTAGACCTGACACTTTCTCAGATAAATTCATAGCATTGACTAAGTATTCCAATTATATCTCAATATCACCACATGTTAGTAAACAATCTGCAAAAAGTAGAATTTTGGGAGAGTTTATCATTTAAATGAATATGCTTATGTTTTTATTTCTTATATGATTAGCAAATGGTTCTATGGTGAATGCAAAAATAGAGGAAAGAAGGGGCATCCTTGTTTTGTACCTTTCAACACTTTAAATGGGCTAGAAATGAAAGAACCAATCTTTTCAAAAGAAGTGCAGGTTTCATCAGGCATTTTAATTAATACTATAAAGTCTGAGGAAAAATAATATTCATGCAATACTTTGAATAGATAGGACCAATTTAGGGAATCAAAAGCTGTATCCATATCATGACTTATTAAAGATAATATTAGCTATATATGCTAGGAAAAAAGCCTTATTATGTTATCTTGGGCTTCCCAATTAATTATGAATCCTGTTTGGTCTTCATGTATTAGCTCAGAGATTATAGTATTTAGTCTTTTTGCCAATATAGAAATAAAAATCTTATAGTTTATATTCAAGAGAGATATTGGATGAACATAAAGTGGGTTCTTTATCCGGTTTTAAAATAGGAGAAACTAGTGACTATTTCCATGAAGGTGGAATATTAGATGTACTTTTAACTTCCTGAAATGTATTTAGAAGAATTTTTGTCAGAGAAAAGTTTATATAACTCATGGAGTATTCCATCTAGTCCTGGCACTTTGTTAGTCTCTAGGTTTTTGATTTAATATTTTAGTTCTTTAAAGTTGAATGATTTGTCTATTTTACTAATTTGTTCTTTTGATCATTTTATTTATTTATTTTTTTAGAAAGCCCTCAGTAATCATGGTGCTACTTTTATCTGGCTTTGTGCTGTTAATACAATCATAGTGCTTATTCAAACAATTTAATATGCTTTTTAAGTCTGAAACTTTCTTATCTTTATATATAGTTTCTTTGATGTGATTTTTTTCATTTAACTATTTTGACCTAATTGCTATTTTGTATAAGCTTTTATGGTTTAATGAATATGAATGTAGTTTGATTTTTTTCTATACTGATAGAAATTTTATGTTGAAGGATATCCTGGTATTCTTTATTTAACTTTTTGATATTAGAAAGTGCTGTTTTGTCACTAGTTATAATACTTTATTTTAACTCATCCGTTTCATCTTGTAAATCTGTTAACTTTTTACTCCATTCTTTTCTCTTAGATAAGTGCCAGGTTTTAACTTTACCATAAAGAACAACTTTTAGTGTAGCCCATAAAATCATATCCGAGATCTCATCATTATTATTCAGTTCTATGAATTGATTAATTTCCTTTAATACTCATTCTTGGAAGCCTTTAGTTAAGTATGCCAGGATTCTTTGACAAAAGTTTAGATTCTCAAGGCTAAAAGTTATTTTAAAAGTAATGGCATTATGAACAGTTAAGGGGCATGAAACAATAAATACTTCATATGTTTTAGAAAGTAAAGAGCTAATCACCAAAACTTTGTCTATATTTGTCTAAGTTCCAAATCTATAGGAGTAGTAAGTAAATTTTAAGGAAGATGGTAATTTTATTTCACACATGTCTTTCAAACTCCTTTGATTTATATAATTGTCTAAATGTTTCACAGTTGAAGAGATTTTGAAGGATTTAGTTTTTGTGGTATCATTATGAGATAGAATATAATTAAAATCACCAGCTAACAATATCTCAGCCCTGGAGTGTAAAGTCATGATATCTAAATACTTTTTTAATGATTTTGTACCAATGCCAGGTACCCAATATATATTTATAAGGGTATAAAACCTTTTTACCAGTTTAAATTACTACTAAAATAAATACAAGCATTAAATCATTACTTTAAAATGAAATGCTTACTAGCAGTTCAATTTCATATAAAAAGAAAATTATTGTTCAAATAAATCATTCAAAAATCCGTGTTTTAATTCCTGTTGTTCTCCTGTGTTGAATATGAAGTTTAGAGTTCAAAGGTCACAGTTTACTTTCTGGATTTAATCGTGAATATTTTTTTCACAAAGATGGAGACGTACAGAAAATGTAGAATCTTGAGCTGCTTTTAAACACCTCCAAAAAGCTTCAAAAGTAAGTTGGAAGGAATTTAAACTTTAAAAAAAAGCTTTTGAATTTGTTAAGCTTGCAGATCCATTATACAAGCTCTGAGTGAACTAAAAAGTTGTTTTTAAGCATTTTTACACATTGAAGTTTAAAAACAATTTGAAATATTTTATATTGCTTTATACTTTAAAGTATTAAACTTTAACAAAAAAAACCAGCACAATAATGTCATTACTTAATAAAAATAACATATATAAGAAGAAATCCAAACCATTTACATATATGAGCATAGTATTCAAGAATCATCTTCTCTCTTTTTTAACATCAAGCACAATGCTTTTGACATATAGTACTATATTATTATAGTAACGTGGAGGGGTAAAAAGTGTCTGTGTGAAGATAGACTACTATACTGCATAATTATCTTGATTTTTTGTATTCAAAATGCAGTATTTACTGTAATATTTTATATGGTTACTTATCTTCTCTTTTAAATTATCATGTATTCTGTTGTGACTGAGAAGCTGAAAGTAATATAAATATTTTACTTAAAGGAGAATAAAAAGGTATCACCTTAGTTAAATCATATCCAGAGGACAGTAAATTATTTCACTGATATTAAAAATATAGAAACTGACAAATTATTTGTCTCTATTGTTCTTTTTTCTTTGACTGACCAGTCATTTTTTGATGCTTGTAATGTTGGAGTCCACTTCTTCAACTGGATGTAATAAGTCCTTTTTTTTTAAGAAAAGTAGTGGCACCATTCAATGTATCAAATGTTGTTTTCCCTTCTGGTAAAAAGAGTCTTAATTTAGCAGGGAAGATCAAGTGAGTTTTGATTCCAGTTTTTTAAAAAGGTTTTAGGAGGGGAATGCAGGCTTTCCTTTTTGATACCACAATAGAAGAATAATCATTGTCAAATCTGATTTGGGAGTTTCCTAATTTCAAAGGTGCAAGAGACCAGACAGTTTTCAGGACAAAATATTTATCTTGAGTAGAAAAAAAATTCACAATAATGGATCTTGGTTGTATAAGTTTTCTGTTGAAGGAATTGTAGCTAAAGATCTGTGAGGTCTTTCTATACCAAAAGATAGGGCTTCTGGTAGATTTAATATTTTAGGAATCCATGAAGATAAAAAGATCACCGTGTTTCACCTTCCATTTGTTCTGGGACCCAATAGAATCTGATGTTTCTTCTGGCTCTATTTTCCAGATGATCTATTTTCTCATTAAGTTTGTTATTTTGATCTAGTAAGAATTCAATATTGTATTCTCCCTCTGATAATCTAGAGTCTGTGTCAGAAAGAGTCTTCTATAGCTGCTATCTGGACTTTCTGTTGTTTGAGGATGTCATTTATTAATTCAATTTGTGTGATGCAGTCTTCTTTTATTTTGTCTACTTTATAGTCAAGTTTGTCTATTTTGATAACCAAATCTTGAATATTTGAACGGATTGACTGCAGCTCCTTCTTCATTGTAATGTCTTCTTGAGCAGACTTGGAAAGGTTCATCTTCCTTCAGAGATGTTTTCATTTTTTCTATCCTCTTGAGGTTTGATAGACATATATATATATATATATATATATATATATATATATATATATATATATATATATATATATATAAAAACACTTGATTTTTACACCAAAAATTGTCCTGGAAGTTTCCAATTGTTAGATTCAGAATTTTTAAATGATAATTGGTGAAAATAACAAAGAAATCCTGTCAAAAGTAATTGGATGAACCAGAGCAGAAATTTTATGCTGCTTTTAGCTTGCCATTTTGGCTACACTCCCCAAACAATATGGCTTATTGATAGTATAACAGTATGACAATGATCTTCTAATTATCCATAAAAAATAAGAAAGTAGTACAGCACTGAATAAAATAAGAATAAATAAGAAGCATAACACTGAGCAAAATAAAAATATGATCTAGAAGTCCAACAGCAAGTAAAATAAAATATACATTAGGAAAGTATTATCCATAAATACTGCTAGCTACAGCTTAACACAAACCATCTTAATTTATTTGTTTCTGTAGAGCTCTAGACATTTTATGTATGTATGTATTTATTTATTTATTAACTGGCACTTGATTACAGGAAAAGTCTGACTAGGTAGGTGTTGAATTTCAGTGAAGTCCCAGATCCAAAGTATTGAAAAATATATTTTAAGAAAAAAAATACAAAGTTCAAAAATAATACAGAACATCTACAGTTTAAATAATTATACAAAATTAAAACTAATGTAAAAAAAAAATCAGTTCAAAACAAATACGTCTTATATGACATTAATATGATATTTAAAGAAAATTTAGCCACGTTAGAGAAATTAAAGGAAAGTCAATATAATACTTCTTCTTATTTCGGCTTTTCCTGGTTAGGGGTCACCACAGCGGATCACCTGTCTGCTCATGATTGGCAGTAGATTTTTTACTGTGTCAAGTTCCCAGCTCGGCGCCCAACCTTCCACTGAAGGCACACATAGATACTCACACCTAAGGCCAATTTAGTGTGTCCAATCCACCTACAGCATGTCTTTGGGATGTGGGAGGAAACTGGAGCACCCAGAGGAAACCCACGCGACCACAGGGAGGACATGCAGACTCTGCACAAAGGCACCCCAGCCGAGGATCGAACCGGAAAACCTCTTGCTGTGAGGCAGCAATGCTAACCACTGCACCACCGTGGCCACCCAAAGTCAATATAATACAAACAGGAATAATAATGTGTAGTTAGAGAAAAAAAAGTGAAATCAAGGTGATGGCATAATTAGACAGAAGCATGGAAGAGAGATTGATTGTAGTTAGGAGGTGAGTAAAGAAAAGTGAGTAAGGAGATTTAAGGAGTTGTAAGATGTAAATACTTACTTATTCATATTTAGAGATATAGTAAATTAGTCTTGAAATGTATAATAGTTGTATAATAGTTGCATCATGGGTGTTTTTTAAAACAAAATGGGTTGTACAAGTAAATTTACTATAACACTAGATGTTCAAATAGAACCTTTAAACAATAAGGGATATCTTTCCAAGAATCAGACCATACAGAGAGTATCCAAAACCTTAGTGCTTCTTCCATGCACCTTGAACAGTGGTATACACAAGGGATGCAGAGTAAGGCCAGTTTTTATAATTATACATTTACAGTATATAATATTATGCATTTCATATTTTCTTCCATTATCTCCATGTATAGCATGTATGGATTTTGGCAATATGCAACATGTATAAATATATGCGTAAATAGCTTCTTTTTTGATCACATTCTTCCCTCACAATATATTTTTGTGAACAAGAATTATACTATACCTGATTTATTTTTCTTCTCTGTTGCTGCATCTATCTTTTGCCATCCATTCCTTTTATGTAGGGTCTGTTGCAAAAAGAAGTAACTTTTTTATCAAAATACCAACATTTTTAACCAGTTTCCTTTTCTCTTCCTTTCTCTTTTCTTCACTTCATAATCCACTCTCTGTTTCTTCCTTCCTTTTCTTTAATTTGTAAAGCATTACATGATTAGTTGTTTAAACCTACAAATGCCTTTATTCATACTAGTGTTATTCCATTTGATATTAACACTTATGTAAGATAAATGTGGGCATTTCAAACAAAGTTTTACAAGAGACTGATTTTATGGTCATGAAAACAGTGATTTTCTTTAAATAAACAAAACTCAGACTGACTTTGCCAAATAGAACTAAAAGTAGCGACAAACGGAAAATAAAACCATGTCTCAGTAGAACTTTATCTCAGATGTGTTCAGCTTACTGGTGACTCCATCAGCAACACCAAGCAAGGGTGATAACATAATTGTGACTCCGTCAGCAACACTAAGCAAAGGTGATAACATAATTACTAGAGCTGATGGTCCTAATTAACTTTTTAAATAAGGATATGTTACCAGAAAGGCTCATCCAGACTCTGCTACACTTTGCTGTGAAGAAAAGGTTAGTTTGCTTTTATTTGTTGTATTTTGTATACCTTTATTGCCTTTTTAAATTTTGAATACTGTGGTTTGTTTTCTTTACCTTGTATTTTACTTGCATTCTTCTTTAACTGCATATTAAAACTTTAAAACAGACCACTCTTCTGAGTCAGGCAGAAATGTTTTCCCACCCTCCTACCCAGTTACAGTTGTCTTGTTAAATACCACTGTCTTTCTAGTTGCCTGCCTCTTATGTTAATCTGACCATATAACTCATTTCCTCTCTGCTTTCACTGGTCTGTGTGAGTAATCACAAAATCATCATTTTTGAAATCACTCCACTTCAACAGTTTAAATTTATTGGCCATCCTACTGTATTCCATAGTACCAGAATACAAAATTGACCACCCCTTTCAATCCATCTTGCTGTTTTAAAAATAGTAACTCTCCACTAAACCTTAACTTTTTAAACAGGTAAAACTTAAGTTACATACTTTCACATCTAACTTCTCTAGTGCACACTGCAGTGTGCATTTTTTTCATCTTACCTTTAAGCATCCCTGTGACTAGCACTTGCTCTAATACCTGCTGGAAAGCACTAGGAACCTGATACAAGCACTCAACTCTCCTTGTTAATAAGAAGAAATTAACTGTAGGCACTAAACAGCCTGTAATTGCAAAGTACTTTGCTAAGGTAAGGGAAAACAGCTCCAGTACTTTACAAAAAAAAAAAAAAAGCACCAAACCAGGCATGTGCATGGGTCAGCTTCTGGTGATTTCTCCTGTCCACCTGGTGAATCTGGGCATACTGGGGCAATGCAGCAATTGCCTCATGTACACAGCCAACCGTCTCCTCCTACCACCCAACACTACAACCTGTGAGAGATGAACTTACATTGCCAAAATGGAAGAAAAGCTCTCTCCACCCAAAATTGTGCTAGACAGTCAAGAGGAGAAGGTTAACACCCACACTACACCTCAAGCAACACATAGCCCTTGTAAACCCACACCACCAACACCCACATATAGCAACACTAAATCCACATATGCATAGGCCCTTAACTGTAACCTGCCCAAGCAACAAGGACCTCTGAAGATGAAGCGCAAACAATCACCAATCACAACTAAAGTGTCACATAGCTCACAACACCAGTATGCCACCCAGCAACAGCCCCTAAGGCAAGACAATGTACCTAACACTTTAGTCATAGGTGAGTCTATAGTCCGGCACACTGATGTCCCACTCACCAGGTTGAATAAGGAGAAAATTACAGTCAGCTGCCTGTCAGGTGCCAGGATCTGCCACATAACACATGCACTCAAGTCACTCCACAACAAGTACAAATATGACTCTGTCATTGTCCATGTTGGAGTGAATGACTTGAGACATACCTCCTTGGACTACATGAAAAGAGACATGGAAGAGCTCTTGGATCATGTGGCCCAGGCAGGTATGTCCCTAGCCCTGAGTAGCATCCTGCCTTCACCCAGAATGATAACACAATATAAGGACAAAATGATTGACTTCAACAATTGGCTAAGCTTCTGGTGTCATTCAAAGGGGATCCAATATCTGTCTGCCTGGGATGACATGATCAACAGACCACGATGCTTTGCCAGAGATGGTCTGCACCTGTCTCCCCTGGGATTCAGGTTACTGGCTAAGGCTCTTGCCATACCTATAGTGCCTTTTTTTGGCAAAGTTCAAAGGACAAAACCACCACTGTAACAGGTACAAGCATGCAAAATCTGAAGGTAATGCTACTCAATGCTAGAAGTCTGAACCTCAAAATGCACTCTCATGAGGCACTCCTAAAAACGGAGAACATCGATATCTGTGCAGTAACTGAGACCTGGTTCAAGGCTCCAGGGAGCACCCCTGCAATACCAGGCTGCAACTTTTACCACACTTTTCGGCCACCAAACCAGGACCAAAACACTAAAAGTGGAGGAGTGTCAATAATCACCAAGGATATTCACACCACCAGGCTAGTTGCCCAACACAATGTGTCTGAAATTCTCCAGGTGCAACTAACACTAGATAAGACTGCAATCCAAATTGTAGCTTGCTACAGATCCCCCACCATGCCCCAAGATTCTCACTACACCTTTCTAAACATACTGGAAAATATTAAGATAGAAACAAATACCCTAATATTGGGTGATTTTAACTACCCTGCCATTAACTGGGAAAACTACTCGTGTACCAACACCTTTGCCCAGCGGTTCTTGGAATTCATAAATTCCAATGCCCTGGATCAGCTAATCCATAGTCCCACTAGGGGCTCCAATATCCTAGACCTGGTCATTACCAACATGGGAAATTGATGCTCCACACCTATGTTCACCCTCTCATTAGTCAGGTCTGACCATAAGCTAATCACGCTTAACATCCACATCCCACCCCCACCCCCCAGTAAGGAAACCTCCATAAAAAACTTCTCCAAAGCCAACTTCATGCTACTCAAGTCAGAAGTGACAAACTTCATGACACCCATACAGATGGCAACTGAAAGTTAAACTGCTGAATCCTACACTAAGGCACTGTACGAGCACATTCACTCATGCATGAATCATGACATCCCAAACAGAACCAAGATGCTCTCATCCAAAAAAGGAAGCCAATCTGGTGGCCTCCTGCCATAAACAAACTTTACAACAAAAGAAAGAAACTGTTGCAGAAAAGAGGAAAATCCTAGGATGCAAAAAACTCCCGAAAATAAAATTGCCAAAGATTCCAAAGACAACCACAAGGCATTCTATAACTGTGTTAAGAATCTAAATGGCAATGCTCAGATCTGCTCTGTGCTAAAACAGAATGGTATTAAATATACTGATCCCAAGGATATTGCTAATATCCTGGCAGATCGATTCAGTGCCAACTTCACCCCCTCTCATCCCCTAAATGACCCATCTCAATACCGGAAGATTGCCAAATTCCGGTAATAATGGCCACACAGGTAAAATAATGCACTCTCCAAAGCTATGAATACAGCATCCATGGGACCAGATGACATCCCGGGCTGTGTACTACATGAACTACAAAATGAACTGGCACCTCACCTAAGTGTCATGTTTAATCATAGCCTCACCTCAGGTTTTGTTCCCACTGAGTGGCACAGAGCTACATTTATCCCACTCCACAAGGGGGATCCATCTTGGATCCCGGAAACTACCATCCCATCAGTCTGATGAGCCTTATCTGCAAGGCCATGGAGTGTATTATCATGGAACTTATAAACAAAGACATTGGCAACCTTCAAACACTGGACCGCATCCAGTTTGGGTTTGTGAAGGGCCGATCTTGTCTCCTGAACATGACTGACTTCTTTGAATCAGTCTACAGAGCCATGGACAAGGGTAAGGTGGTCCACACAACCTCTCTAGACCTTGCCATGACCTTTGACACCATCCCCCACTCTGGAATTATAGATAAACTTACTAAGCTGGGCATTAATCCCTACGATGGGTTGCTAACTGGCTTACTGATAGAACCCACACTGTAAAAGTAGCCGACTCCAAATCCAGCTCTAGACAAGTGACAAGTTGAGTACCTCAGGGTTCAGTCCTGGGACCGCTCTTGTTTGGCATCTCCTTCTCTGAAGTACAGGCCAACACTAAGGGACTCTGGCTAACAAAGTTTGCAGATGACTGCAAACTGGGTGCCATTATTGAATCCCCAAAAGATGTGGGTACTCTACAAAAGGGCCTTACAGAAACAGATGCCTGGTGCCAGAGCCATGGGCTCAAGCTTAATGCCAAGAAATGTATAGTTATCCCCTTTGGGAAAAAGCATGTACCTGTGAATTACCATATAGGTGGCAGTACACTAAACACGGAAAGTGTCATAAGAGACTTAGGGACACATGTGGACAGTGGTCTCACTTTCGATAACCACATCGCCACAACAGTCAGGAAATCCTTCTATGTGGCACACCTCATCACTAAGGGCTTTTCATCCAGAAAAAAGGAGGTCATTGTCCCACTGTACTCATCTCTCATTAGACCCATTATAGAATACAACGCCCCATTTGGTATGTACCTCTCAAGACATCTGCAACAACTGGAAAGGCCACAGAAAATCCTCACTAAAATATGACAGGCCTAAAGCAGATGCCCAATGCTGACCACCTTAAAAAACTCCAGCTATACTCTGTCACATATCGTCTACTCAGAGGCGATCTCTGCTTAACATACAAGGCCATGTCAAACCCAGAGCTGTTGGACATGCTACACTTAAAGAAATCCCAATCCCTCAGAGCCACACGCTCCTGGGATCTAAACCTTGTCATCACAATAAACAAAACATGCTGGAGAGATAGGTTCCTGACCCAGAGACTCCCCAGACTCTGGAAAAGATTGCCCATACATGTCAAGCAGAGTGCCTCTTTGGCCTTCTTTAAAAGGAACCTTGACGATGGGATGGGATGGAAGAAATTCACCATGGGGATCATGTTAGTTGCCCTGCTAGACAGGGGTCCAGGGAACTAAAGAGTGTGGGAAGAAATAGCCAAGGAATTGTTATGGCTAGGCTTGTATAGGCCCTAGGGCTGATAGCCTAGTACCAACCTATGACCCTATGAAGCTATGAACAAGAAAATATGTGCAACAGTCACTTCAAAGTTTCTCATCACCACATATAGAGTATCTAACAGTATTGTTTATTAATGTATTTGTTTGATTTATTTTTATTTTCACTTTGATAATAACATTAGTCTCACTTGACCAGCAGCCTATTTTCAGAAAGGACTTAAGGGTTCACACTGACTAGGAGAAATTTGACCAGGGCACCAGGGAACTTCCCCTACTATTTTCCTGTTTGAAAGATAACAGGTGACAACAGGAAGGACTGACATGCAGGAAATACAGAATGAGGATTGCGATATTCTATGGAAGAAAAACGATCTGTGGGAAAAGTTTTAGAGATAGCAGTTATGGCTGAGAAGTCATCAGCAAACTTGTCTGTTATCGAGGTAGTTGCTGAGAAGAAGAGAGATGATCCTTTTGCTACAGTACTTGGAGAACGAGGTTTGTAAAACTCTCTTTTGTGTCAGCTAATGGGTGAAGATGACCCAGAGGATGCCGGTGACATTCCATGAATCGTGGGTGAAGGCTGTTCAGTTGTTACAGTAAACTGAAGGATGGGAACCAGAAGTTCAGAAAATGTTGTACAGTTGACAAGGTGAAGCACAAACACCAGCACACTTAAGTGCCTGTAAAGAGAGCATATGCAGTGGTATGAGCTGAACTAGAGAGAATAACAGAGCAGATTGTTAAGCAGAAAACAAAGCCTAAATTAAATATTTATTAAAAAAGACATGGCTATTAAAAGGTATGTTATTGGGACAAAATAATTGAGCCATTATTTATCAGTCTGTCTATCTTGTAATCTATCTAGTAATCTATCTATCTATCTATCTATCTATCTATCTATCTATCTATCTATCTATCTATCTTGATAGATAGCTAGATAGATAGCTAGACAGATAGATAGATAGATAGATAGATAGATAGATAGATAGATAGATAGATAGATAGATAGATAGATAGATAGATAGGTAGATAGATAGATAGATAGATAGATAGATAGATAGATAGATAGATAGATAGATAGATAGATAGATAGATATCACAAATTTGATCGTTTATTCATTTTGGAAAGGAGCTGATTTTTAATGTGACTTTTGAGGCATTTAAATTAATGGACAAATTTGTGTATGCAATTCACTCAAATAAGTAGGAGTATCCTTTGAATGAATATGTGTTTCAGGCATTTAGTCTGTTTTTTAGAAAGACTCTTGCAGTTTATTTAACATCTGATGACCTAGAATGAGAGGACAGTCAGGACACTTTATATTTATATGTCTGTCTGTGCACTCCATGGACAAATTATATGATGAAAGGAAAATTTGGATTAGGGGAAGGGTGATAGGGATAACACTGCTAGAAAACAAAAACATTGTGAAGCATATCCCAAGTTTAATTATGTTTAATGGAATCAAAGAAAGTGTTAGATATTTATGACAGCCTAATTTTTTTTCAGAAGGTCATTTGATTAATGAATGTACAAAAAGAGCATATAATGTATGTAAACAGGTAGGAGATACAGCTAAAAAGTATATACCATTTTGCAGGTATTGCAAATCTAATGAATATCCGTGATATGCCTGCATTAAAGAGAATGAAACATGTTGAAAATGAAAATATAGAGCAAACCATGCATACTGAATTAACTGGTGAAGTATTTCCCAGTTGTGATGAAGAGAAAAAAGGGGGCAGGAAGATATTTCTGTAGATGAATGATAAATTGGCAAAGAAAGGCTGGTTGAAGAGGAGATACAATATTAAAAATCTTAAGTGACTGAAAAGATATATAAAACAAGCAGAATGAAATATGCTACTATAGGTAATAGAGAAAGTAAAAGAAAAAAATGGTTTAAAGAAAAACTGATAAAAAAGTAAAGGATAAGTGTGTTTTCCTTAATGTAAACATTAGAAGAAATGAAAGCAGAATCATCAATGTAGTACAATAGGATAAATAGTTAAAGTATGCCATAATATGCTTTTTATATACATATTTTAATAACAAAAAGCAAAAAGAACAGTTAAAACAACTATGAGGAGGGAAGACCATATGCTCTTTGACAATGACTTTTGTTATGTTATCATAATATTGCATAAGGTGAATTACATGGCAGTGTATGAAGTCACTATTGTTCATCCAGGAATGTTAGTCATAACAGAGTGTTGTATTAAAGACAGGTAATAATACTTGTGTTAATTTCTGCATTTACATCAGGTACTAAAAGAACACAAATTGTTGAAGGATTTTAAGAATATTTGAATCCAGACATTAATACAGTGATTTTAAGAGACAGTTTGCAGAGGCAAGCCTTGTATATTGATCTACATTACAATAATTTTCTTTAAACAATACACATTAATATTATCCATCATGTTTCCTGTAGGTTCACAGAATAAAAAATATATGTAGCTACATATGCAGCAAATATCTATTTCAGAACCCACCACTGCACAGCACTAAAAAAGTCTTAATTGGTTAGAACTTCCCCATCAGCTAACATATATACAGCTTCTTACCAAAGACCCAGAATCCATCTGCTTGTCCAGCAATAAATAACATTCTACACAACTATGTTCCTAGTCCTCATTATAATCCAATGACCTAAAACTCCTGTCTCACCACAAGTGTATCAAACCTGCTGGGCATTGTCTGCACGTGTACTGTGCTAAGGCCTGGGACTCCTTATCACTATCCATCAGGCCAATACCCTCATTCCCATCCTTCAAAACCATTCTGAATGATTTTTTAGCCAAAAGCTGTATCTGTTATTGCTAAACACCAGGATAAATGATATCCATAATTTTGGATGAATACCTTACATCTCCTTTCTACCCGCGGTGGTGGTGCTGCGGTAGTATTGTCGCCTCACAGTAAGACGCTGTCCGGTTTGATTCTCAGCTAGAGCATCTTCTGCACGGAGACATGCATGAATGGGCGTACCTCCGTTGAAGGTTGTGCATCAGAGCTAGTAACTTGGCATGTAAAAATCAACTACCAATCATTAGCGGACCGGAGTTCCGCTGTGGTGACCCCTAACCGGGAAAAGCCGAAAGACACAAACAAACAAACCTTACATCTCCTTTCTGTCCCCTCTTCACTCACTTCCTTATTTCTATCAGTTTCTGTACCCTGGCTGTCTTTCTAAACATACCATAAGCCTGCTTTTATCTTACATTGTATTGCAACTCCTGTTTGTATTATGTTACAGTAACTAACCTCTAATTTCTCTATAAACTCTCTAAAATGTCTTTAACTATTAAATCATTTTCATACAACTACAGTCTTAACCAATGTTTTCATATTATGTTTAATTTGCTATAATTATTTAAACTGTATTTGATTTTGTATTATTTTTAAAGACTGTAAAATTATTATTCTTAAAATGCTTTGGAATACTTTGGAGCTTTTCTGCTCAGGCTTTCATGGAAAATGGGCTGCTACCCAGTCAGACTTTCCTGGTATTCAAAGGTCAATAAATAATTAAATAAATAAATAAATAAAATAGTGCATCCATTTTAAGTAAAACATCTAATTTTCAAACACTGCCTAATTAAAGGGATTGCAGTATATTTTACTTAAAATAAATATTGTTGTATATGACTTCTTTATTACGATATTATGGATTTGCTTTACATGTCTGGAAACTAGTTATTTATACTGCTTATGGGACATAATAATAATAATTAACCAGCCACTCAACATCATCGCCAGAGATTGAAATGACGCAAAATATACTGTAATCTAACATGAAACAATAGTGAATCTTCATATATTTTGCAAAATATTATGTAGTATTTATTTATTAGAAAATATTTTCTTCCAGCCATTCTAATGCTACATCTTCAGCATTGAAAGAGACATTTCAAACAGCCATGTAATAAATATTGTAATCTCTCAGTACTGTGATGCAGATATAAATTCTAGTCTTCTTTCATCTTTTAAGAGAAAACAGCACACATATTTTCAGATTCTTCTGTTGTGGATATATTTATATCAAGGCAACTAAGAATAAAGTGGTGTATGCACAGTGAATATACTCCTTCTTACATTAAAATCCAGTGTTTTCCAGTATTCCATATTCCTCCCCAAATGAAAATGCTAAACATGTTATACGTGCAAGTTTAGTAAAGGCAGGTATCCTATACTAACCAGCATAATGAACCATGCCTGGGATTCATTAATAATTGTATAGGTACCATGCAAAGCCTACAATAGTGTAAGCATGTTAGCATGCTGCTCATCACAACTAGACATTTGCATGCATTTTTTGTGGCCAGCAATAGTGTTTTCTGGCCATGGAAAAGCACTTAACAAGCATGAGCTCAGAATGTGAACAGAACAGCTTGCGTATAGGTAAAGCTCAGACACAAGCACAAGCTATAGCCCAGAAATATTAAAGGCAAGTTCAGTGAAAGAATACAGAAAGAAGGGAAATGGGTGAATTCTACACAAATAATACATGTTGCATACTGCATGATTAATTAATATGGAAAGGGAAATGGGCAAAGTGTACTCATATAGTGCAGGCAAATGTGCTGAAGTATAAAAGAAGCATTTCTGACATACATCCTGCATATAGATGTAATAATTAATGTCAATGGCAATACTGGAGGTACAGACATAAATTAAAATGGACATACTAACAAATGATGTGATAGGGATATAAAGCTGTAGTGTAACAAAATAACGTGAAAATGTGATATACATGTTAATAAAATGCTGAGCTGAGATAACAGTTAAAGATGAATGCATAGACTGCACTTATTGCATATGAGATGTATATGCAGGGAATTAATGTATGCACACCAACAGCAATACTGTATTCTCCACTTCAGCATGCGTACACATGAACAAATGGACCTTAGAGTCAGGTACATCAGAAATGGACACCTTTTTGCAAAGAAATATCAGCAACATTCTTACAAAAGTTTTTATAACCTATAGACATGTAATAGACAAGTAAGTCTTGTATAGTCATGTAAATGCTGAGTGGTGATAACACACAGCATTCATAAGTCACAAAAGACAACACAGATTAGATGAGATGTCAAGATTTCAAGTTTTGCATTGCTGATTTGCAAACATCTCAGATATTGTCATAATGGGCATGCTCACATCCAATTACAGGGAATAGTAACATAAAAGCAATTCAACAGCAGCAACTCACAGCAAGGTGTTGTAACAGAGGACTGGTCACAGTTTCTGATGATCTGTCAGCATGCCGTATAGTAAGAAACATTACTGGAAGCCCTCATCTGCCATTAAGCTGTATAGTGTGATTAAAACAATTGCAGCAATAAAGAAATATCTGGATGAAGACATGAAATACAGAGCATAATCATCCTGGCAATAAGTAATGCCTGGGAGCAGTGAATGGCATAATAAGCATTCTCATCAAGTCATTTTAGAACACATGCCATGACAAATAGAGAGATGCATAACAATCATGAATGCCACAGAAATATGTATAACGATCATGTCATTAAGTACACCCTTGATGGGCTTACAGCACTTTCCTATCATAAGAGCTGTGGATGCTGTACTTTGTGGACAACACCTGAAAATAGTGGTCCTCTGAGTTTGCCATAATTATAGAAACTGTGTAAGCCACTACTGTCTGACAGAGAAATGTTATCAGATTCAAACCCTGCCTATTACAGTAAGCTCTCTTCCGACCTCTTTTAACTGCATCTGCCACATGAGATAGCAATAGAGTCTATCATAAATAACTGAATTAGATGCATGCATTAAGGAAGGAATTAATGAATATAATATGAACAATCAGATTTAGACAGAATGCTGAAAAGGAGCTTTACATGTTACTGTTCACAGAACACTGAACAGTACAAAATCAATGCTTCTCTGACAAGGAAGCTGTTTCCATTGTGTAGTACACACGCTGTCCCAGAACTGAATCTCAGTCTGTTAGTGTAGATATACTGTACAAGCCAGTAATCAATGCATATGCCACAGGAGTAGTCACATCATGATATGCCCCAGATAACTATTTCACTGTAATGCAATCACAACCTTTGATGATATATCATTGTCAACAAAAACATGGATAAGAACAACTAGATACAATGGTATTTATGTACTATCAGTACAGTCATATAATGTTGCCCCTGTCAGAAATTCAACAGCAAGCTATATAACTCTACGGACTCATGACATTTAGATGAAAAACAAGTACCACAGTGTCTTAACACAAATGTGACACTCCTCCTATGATAACTTATTATTAGTCTGAATAAAAGCATTGCTATGTGAGAAATTATCAGTGCTTTTTGTAAGATTCAAGTAAGAAATCATCATTGAGGGTGACCATTCTGGCCGCCCTCACTAATTGGCCAGTTAGTGAGGGTGGCCAGAATGGTCACCCTCAATGATGATTTCTTACTTGAATGCAAACACTTGAGAAAGATGTTTTCAGCTAGGTCCTACCCCGACGATCTTTTAATCACTATTATTGATGAGATGGTTACTAAGAGATGGTCAGGTTGGTTTAAACTCCTGTTAAATGGAGAACCAATGGTTCCTGACACCAATCATGGAGATACTCTTGACGAGATGGCCACGACTACTATTGATACCAACATTGATTATACATTGAAATTCAGTACCCCTTATTCTTTAGATGCTGGCCGTTTAAGAAATATACTCATTAAGAATTGGGTCTTATTGACAGAGAATACTTTAGTTAGAAAGAAGTTAACGAATGGCCCTAGCATGATATTTAGATGTGGTCTTAATCTTAAGAATCTATTAGAGAATACAAATGTTTACCTTAGTGCTAGATTTGGTATGTTTAAATGTGGGTGTTGCAGGAGCTGCCACCTCATTAAAGTGTCAAATATTTTGTTTATTTATGACACAATTTATTATTTGAAAGGCAGATTTAATTGTGAAAGTGCTGAGGTTGTTTGCTGTGCTGTTTTTTATATTGGAAAGACTGAGAGGTATCTCAAAGGCAGAATTTATGAGCACCAGTACAGCATAGGCAGGCGTAATGGCATTAACGCCCTGGCCAGACATGTCATGGAATATGAAGGTCATCCCTTTGAATATATGGTTATTGAGCAAGTAACAAAAAATAAAAGGGGTGGTCCATGGCAATTATTCTTAGAAAGTAGCGAATTATATTGGCAGCTTAAATTAAATGCTTCGGTTTTTCCAGGTCTCAATGAGCACTGCTCCTTGAAATGCATTTTAAGGTTAAAAGCACTTCAAAGGTAAAAAGTTGTTTTTAATGTTTTTGTTTGAGAGGTACTATGATATAATATATACAATTTTACACTTATAATGTTTGCACACATGTTGATTTTCATATTTTATACTGGTTTTATATGAAATTATTTATACTAGTTTTGCATAAATATTGCATCTTACATTTATATCTTTTATGAGTAACATGACTACTTGTGATGTCATTTACTGCTGATGTAATTTCCTGTTGAAACACTTTAAATAGAATGGTTTATTTGTAATTTGTGTCTGAAAAAGTTGGATTATTTGTTCAATGAAAGCACTAACATAAATTCTTTTGAAGATTACCACTGGCTTTGTTTGCTTTTTATCAGTTTATTGGTTTTGTCTTTTTGGTTTACAATACTATATATACACAAGGCCAACTTACCAAGATGCAGTACTAGAAAACCAACACCTAAATCTTGCACAGAACTAACTCACACAATGAAACACATTCTATCTATCACAAAAAGACTCCTTCTTTCAGGAGATATATACCCAAACCCAGGTCTGCTCAAAGCTATATTCAAATCTAAACAAATATCTGATCTATTAATTCTTAATATCAACACAAGGAGTATATCTAGCAAACTACCTGACATACATACAGTCATAACCAACTACACTCCTGACATACTGACCATAACAGAAACATGGCTAAAACCAGTACCCAAAATGAAGAGATCCTCCCTCCAGGATATAATAACTTAAGACTTGATATAGTGTGTTGCAAAGGAGGTGGAGTCGCAATTCTCTTTAAAAACATACTAAACCTTAAACCTCTTCAAGCCCCTACCTAAATTTTATAGTGGTGAAACCCTCGTGTCTGTGCTGTATATTAACAAAACAAAAAAAAAATAACATTCTCTGTTGTTACATCCCTTCAGAAAGTAACTACTATAATTGAGGAAATCCTACAATGGACTAGAGATAATATCCCAAATGAAACAATTCTACTAGGTGACCTGAACACTGACTGGTTGACCTGCAATTCCAACTGCCCAACTAACCACATAAATCTCTATGGGTTCTTTCAATTTAAGAACCCACTAGAGTAGATAAAAAGTCCCAAAAATAATCCATCCTTGATTGGACATTGGTCAATAGCCCTAAGGAAAACTACCAGAAAGACTGTCTGGCAGATAGTCTTAGTGACCAACTCCCTACATTCCTACTATGCAAACGTACAAGCATACCCAAGCCCATAATATATAGAGAAATCCGAAATGACCACAACCTAAACGCCCAGGATCTAAACACTATTCTAAAGCAGTGTAACTGGGAGTCACTACTTTCTCTTGGTTTAGACCAGGCAGTTGACTACTTTAATAGTACCATCACAGATGTCTTAACAGAGTTGCCCCCATCAGGAAAATTAGAGTTAAGACTAACTATGCACCATGGCTAAGTAGGGATACAAGAGCCCTACTAAAGTCCAGACATAAAGCCTGGAAAATCTGAAAGAGGGCTAACACCATCCAAGCCAAACAAAACTACTAACAGCTTAAGAATCAGGCCAAAATACACATTAAACTTGATAAACAGAACTACTTTCTTACTGTCCAAACAAAACACTCAAAAAATCCTCAAAAGTTTTGGCAAGCTATCAACTCCCTACTTAAACCAGGCAAAACTACTACTCCAGCTCCCAACTCCACCAATAACAATATGGACATAGCCTCTCAATTTAACCACCACTATGTAGTATCCACAATGACACTATCCAGTCAATTGTCAAAAAACAACCCTCCACATATCCCAGCCAAGTGTCTAGATAACATTCCCCCCTTACTCTCTTACCTGTTCCCACCTCCAAAATTAAAAAAAAAACTACTTCTGAAATTAAAAACTACCACCCTTGCAGCTGATAGTCTACCTGCCAACTTTCTAAAACTAGCCGCAGAATCCTTATACTACCCCATTTCCATCCTCATACCCATTTCCATCCTCATAAACTGGTTCATAAAAGAATCTTACATCCCTCAACTGTGGAAAGTGTCTTACATTATTCCTCTTCATAAAGGTGGTAATTCCTACGACTTCTCTAATTACCATCCTATAGCTATTCTGTCTCCCTTCTCCAAGCTGCTAGTGAAATGTATTCACTCTCAAGTCATCCATTTCCTGAGCACACACAAACTTCTCTTAACCACACAACATGGGTTCCGGACACACCACAATACAACTACCACTCTTCTCTCATATACCAATCTTGTAAACCAACACAGAAATGACTATAACTATACATCTGCTATATTTTTGGATCTATCCAAAGAATTTGATATAGTCTCACACTCCCTACTATTAGATTCACTAGCGTCCCTATCCTTTGCCCTTTCTACTATTGCCTGGTTCAAGAACTATTTAGCTGATAGGCAACAATCTGTCCAATAGCAAGGGGCACTATCTCCTCTACTTCCAACTTTCATAGGCATACCACAAGGCTCAGTACTGGGCCCACTTCTCTTTTCTATCTACACTAACAATCTATATACCTCCACCCAGTAGGCCACACTCATACAGTACCCTGATTATTCGACTTCAATCTGCTCGGGCCCATCTCTTTCCAGTCTCCAACAACAGGCACAGGAATCCTTTAGCTCTGTAGAAAGTTGGATCACAAATATCCAACTCATCCTTAACCCTAATAAAACTAAATTGCTTTTATTTACCTCCAACAAATCAAAACCTACTCCTCTTTCCTTTTCTATTACTTCCAAAAATTATACTATCATTTCTACTTCTACCAATACCAAACTCCTCAGTACTGAGATTGACAAAAACCTTCTCTTTGATGTCCATATCTCTCAAACCATCAAAAAGGTTCACAAAAATGGGTTCACTATACAGACACAAAAACTTCCTCTCAGATCAAGCAAGGATCACCCTAGCCCAAACTCACCTATTGTCCAGACTAATGTATGTATCACCAATTCTTACCCATATCAGAAAACTTGACCTTGACAATCTTGGGTCATGCTATAATACTATTGCCAAATTTGCTAACAATCCCACCTTCAGAACCCATCATTGTCTAGCTCTAAGGGACTTAAAATGGTTAGAATTTCCTCACCTACTAACTTATCACTGATTGGTTATTGCCTATAACATTCTGAAGTATCCTGACAAAACCCATCACTAAGTCAACTACTTACCTACTATGCAATAAATTGCACACTTCGCTCTAGTGATAAATCACTTCCATGCATTTCTAGGGCTAACAACACTGCTGGCAAAGCACTATTCTCCGACACCATTGATAGAAACTGGAACAACCTCCCCCCATCACTGATTTCTATCCCCACCACCTCACACTTCAAAAACTCTCTAAAATCACATCTCATAAGCACCTGGCTTTGCCCATACATAACCTAAAATCACTGCTTTAGGTCTGTGGAAAGTTGGAAGGGCTTATTACTTGTCTACTGTAAATGCTACAGTTTTTTACATCCAACAATTTTAACTCTTTAATATAGCTACTTCATTTTAACATGATGTATGTAATGACTCTCAATGCTGAAATGTATTGTGTTTGTTTAACTATGAGTTGTATTCTGTCTGTTTTACATTTCTAACTTATTAGCTGGATTTTGCTGTTACAATGTATTATTATTAGTTTTTACTACTATGTATTAAATTCTAGTATGTCTGCTAATATATGTGGAGCTTTTCTTCCCGGGCCACCACTGTAAATGGACCCAGTCCAGTCAGACTATCCCAGTAAACAAATGAAAAATAAATACATAAAAATAAAACTGCAATCAATGGGTATATGTAGCAATGACCAGAGCAACAGGTGCATTCAGGTAACATTTTCATTCTTCTCCCATCTCATTGCAATATCAGAAATGTACTTTGTAGGGGTGTGGCCAATATGTCTGTGTGAGAACAGCACCTTCCTGATGCTCTGTCTGTAAATTTCTATTTCTGATAGGATATTCTCAGAATCACTGACAAAACATCAAAGATTTTCTCATACAAATGCTCCTACTATAATTGTGGATTATTTCATAAAAAGAAATCTAAGTTACCAGCAATTTTTTTTACACAAATTACCTGTCAGAACATCTACTGCTATATACAGATTGCTGCGAACATGAGTCATTGTAAATCTTCAGTACAGGACAGCACCATGAAGAAGGATCTTCAAACCTTAATTACAAGTATTTCAAACCTCGCAACAAAAATCGACAACTTAGAGAATATAATAGAGAGCATGAAGAAAGAAAATAAAAAAAAACCAAACTGAAGATCTGAAAGAGATTATTACAAAACACTCAGAGCAAATAGTGACTATAGAAGAATCAGTAACAGAAACTGAAGGAAGACAAATGGAAAATAAAAATGAAACCAGTTTCCTTTTGAAGCAAAACAATGCATTAATAGAAAAAAATAGAAGACTTGGAGTCAAGATCAAGAAGGTATAACATCAGGATTTATGGTCTTCCTAAGAAGATAAACGAAAATAACATTATTCTCTTCTTAAATGAATGGTTACCCAAGACACTAAACCTGCCAGAAGCTTTATCTCTTGGTACTGAAAGAGCTCATAGATCACTAGCTACCTCTTCTACTTCAAAAAATCTAAATTCTGTGAGGTCTTTTATTAAGTTCATTTCTACACAAGAAAAATATCTAGTACTAAAAACTGCGTGGGCGGGGACTCCCATTCAAATTAATGGAAGAAACATTATATTTGATAATGACTACACTACTGCAACAATAACAAAAAGAAAAGCATGTATTCCTCTCATCAAAGACTTAAAAAAGTGGATATAAAAGCCCAGATTCTCTTCCCAGCCAGAATAAGGATTACCCTCCCAGACGGTCAGAAAATCTTCAATGACCTAGATGAAGCTTCAACTTTTGTTAAAAGAAATGACTTATTAGACAAAGCACAAGAAATTGACTTTTCTACCACAAGTTTGAAATGACAAGCCACCAATGGTAAAACATTAACAAATGAGAAAACTAGCAAAAAACTTAAAAGGAAATAAGTCACAATATTACCTGAAATTATGGAATACAAACAAAAAATCAAAAGGAAAACTTTAAAATATATTTATACAAGCACATATTCTCACTTCTCTTTCTGTTATTTCTTCCTTATCTTTCTTTCTTTCTTGTTTTCTCTCTCCTCACTTTGTTTCTTACATCAATATGTTCTTAACACTGCAGTAATCAAAGACTTACATGCTATATGAATAACCAACATAGTTTAGAAGAGATTTTATCTTCTATCTTAGTTGTGACAGTATGTGACATAAATGAAAACATTTTTATGTATATATTTATTAAATGATACTAGTACATATTTTTATCAAATAATACTAATGTAGCCTTAGATGGATGAAATATATGAGTTGGGAGAGCAAAGTCTGGCTATTGATTGATTGACAGCTTTATTTAACATAATGTGCATGATAAAAGCTAAAAGTAAATAACTAATGACATAGTTTACTCATTTGTGGTGGCTATGTGTATCCTGGGAAGCATTGTTGATTAAGGAAATGTGCATTCCTATATAGTAATGTTTAAAAATAGCTGAAGTGAAAAGGATTGCCACTAATCTGCTGTGTCTTGTGTTTCTCTCCTTCATTTTCATTGTAGATGTTAAATTGTGGATTCTTGGTCCACAAGTGCTTTAAATAAACTATTAGTATACTTAAATGTGAATGCACCAACCTTGTGTGGTTTGTTGGCACCAGAACTGTTCAAATCTTCACTAGAATGTAGTCAAGAGCCTCCACACAGCTTCTCCGTACCTCATAGACATTTTAAAGTATGCAAGCATAACGAAGCAAGCTGGATGACCTTTGAACTTGCGTCACACATAAATGATCATCTGTGATGAGGAAAACAGAGATAAAGCAGACTTTGCAGTATTTGTCAATGTTTTCAGGACTTTTAACCTCTTGAACTGTAAGTGATTTAAAATCCTTACAAAACATAGTTAAAACAGCTAATTTTAAGTGTGCTGTGCAGTTCAACATACCTAATATACTTTGCTTTGTAAAAGAAAATGCTAGATGCATATATATTTATTTTATTTTTATTTTTATTTATTTTACATTTGTTGGCCAGGATGATCCGACTGGACACATGTCCATTTTCAGCGGAGGCCTGGGGAGAAAAGTTCCACATTTACAGCAAATAACGTACGGGATACAAAAGCAAATGTCATACAATTTACAAAGTTACATATTGTTACATTAATAGCACATGGGAGAAACATAGCAGTTGCAATGAGGAAAAGAACATGAGAAATGCATATGACCTAAGGAAGTAACATCTTAGGAGTAGCACTCACAAAGTTCAGTTGTACAGCAGCGGAAATTATACTATTATATAGTAGGAGGTTGTCAAGCTTCATGTTTTGGGCATCTATTCGATTTGGTAATACAGTGTTAGATCATAAATGAAAGAGTTTAAGTCCTAGGAATATTCATTAGTTGGAGCGTGGACTTTGGCTTCATAAAGAAGAGTTAGTCTGGGACAGAGCACTGACATAGCCAGTGTGACTTGAAATGGAGTTTTAGATTCTTTTCATAATGTTTACACCTGCTGACAATAAAAATCCACCATTCATAAAGTCAGTAGCATTAGTTTTACACTCCTTCCTAAAATAATTAAAACAATATATGTTTTTATTCTAAATTACTCAATACTGAAGTACTATAAGTTGTTTATGACATAAATATCTCTGCCTGACATATACATAGTACATTCCCCAAGAGACCATTAATATCATAAATAACAAGAAAAGCCTTCTAAGAGCAATCTATTTATTCGTAACCATTTTATTTGATTAACAGACTTCCTATCTCTCACCCTTTTTTAATTCTCCCTAACAATAAAATACATATTACAACAAGTAAAGCCTAAATTAGAACTAAAGTGCTTCCAATAATGTATAGTAATTTGAAATGTAAACATAAACTTATGCCATATACATAATCAGTAGTCAACAAGTGATCATTATATATAACTATATCTACATGAATAGTGGTTATGGTTTATTACATATGTTATCTGTTTCAATGCTGAAAGTGCTCTCTTGAATATGAACATTTTTTTACTAATGAACAGTTATGAACATTTCTTACTAATGAGCAATAACTGCAGTCATTAAAGCCAGCATTTGAATGTTAGAAATGTTGCTGTCCTAAACCAGTCGATGTAGTTTCAAACATTTTGTCAAGTCTCTTCTCCCTGACACACCTTCAGTAGGTGTGCATCAAAGATGAGAGACTGTGAGACCCTGACTGTTTTTTTATTCAGAGTAATCATAGCCACCTGCAAACCCTTAGCAGGGAATACTTTTCAATGCTTGTCCTTGCATTGTAGGGTATGCACATGTTATTATGTAAGTCATTGCACCATGTTTTTATTCCCTGTACTTAGTGAAGATAGTAGTATCCAGGAATGCTAACGCTTTAACACCTCATTTGCATACTCACAGTTCTCACAGGCTTGACTCTGCACTGTATAATACAACTCATTGTGCAGTAACTAAAAGAAGTAACATAAACCAAAAGGCAATCTGCAAATGCCCACTAAATGCAATAATGGAGGATTAAATGCACACAATCTATTAGAGTTGAAAAATAATTAAGTGCTTTCATGTACAACATAAAAGACTGAATCAGAACTGCTTGAATACCATAAAGTCATACAACCCATGAGATTCCCTGAACCCAGTGACAAAATAGAATTAATTAACTCTCAATAAGTTAAAATTACAATCAGATATCTAAGTGAATAAATAGTAATAATAATAATAATAATAATAATAATAATAATAATAATAATAATATAAATGTAAACTGAAAGTCTTGCATAATAATAAAATATGAAATATCATTATGATAATTTTTATGTAAACATATAGTTTAGATGCCTAAATTTTAAGAACACTGGTACTTGATACATTATTATTTAGTGCATATGTTCTTTCTGCATCCAGCTTTAAATGCCAAACCAGTTTTTTATGTTCAATTCTGGTTTCACAGGAACCTCCTCTTTAATTTTTAAAAATTTGTTCTAACACAAAAAAAAAAATTACGATGTGAACAAGTTTGTTTACATCTAAAAAGATCATTTGCCTCATTACCATGCCGAACATCAAATATATACTCATTTATGTATTCTTTTAACATTCTCTCAGTTTTTACTATATAAAAAGTAGTATAACCCAAGCACTGGACTAAATAAATTATGCCCTTACTATAACAATCATAATGCCCCTTGGACTTAATAACCACATTCTTAGCTTGTAAATAAATTTTGTCCATATTACATACATAAGCACATTCGTTGCAGTTCCCACATTTAAATGCACCTGGCATCCTGTTATTTGAAGGCATTCTTCATACTTCAACTTCCAACATTTCTTTAATGTTCTTGTTTTCTTCCTAATAAAACTCAGTTTCACAGGAACAGTGTTCTAAATGACAGGGAAAAATAACCCCCCTAATATATATTAAGGATATTCTCAATTCTTTTAGACTCAGAATTAAAAGTGCATGCAAAGGCTTTCTGGGATGTAATACTCAAAGGCTGGACAGTTTCAAATTCTGACACATCACTACCTAAAATGGAAAAATGTTGCCTCTTTTGTTCCTAATACCCTGTGATTCTTTTAGTGAGGTATTTCTGCGTCATTTACAACTGTTGCAGATGTCTTGTGAGGTACACACCAAAAGGGGCATTGTACTCTATAATGGGTCTAATGAGGGATGAGTACAGTGGGACAATGACCTCCTTTTTTCGGGATGAAAAGCCCTTAGTGATGAGGTGTGCCACATAGAAGTATTTCCTGACTGTTGTGGCAATGTCCCTTATCAAACTTTCAGTGTTTAGTGTACTGCCACTTATGTGATAATTTGTGGGTACATGGATTTTCCCAAAGAGGATAACTATATATTTCTTGGCATTGAGCTTGAGCCCATGGCTCTGGCACCAAGCATCTGTTCCTGTAAGGCTTTTTTGTAGAATATCCACATCATTTGGGGATTCGATAATGGCTCTCAGTTTGCAGTCATCTGCAAACTTTGTTAGCCAGAATCCCTTAGTGTTGGCCTGTACTTCAGAGAAGTAGATGCCAAACAAGAGTGGTGCCAGGACTGAACCTTGAGGTACTCCATGTGTCACTTGTCTGGAGCAGGATTTGGAGTCAGCTACTTTTACATTGTGAGTTCTGTCAGTAAGCCAGTTGGCAACTCATCGAGTGACATAGGGATTAATGCCCAGCTTAGTAAATTTATCTATGATTCCAGAGTGGGGGATGGTGTTGAAGGCCTTGGCAAGGTCCACATAGGCTGTGTGGACTGCCTTACCCTTATCCACGGCTCTGGAAACTGATTTAAAGAAGTCAATCAGGTTGAGGAGACAAGATCGGTCCTTCACAAAAGCAAACTGGGTTGGGTCCAGTGTTTGAAGGTTGCCAATGTCTTTGTTTATAAGTTCCATGATAATGTGTTTCATGACTTTGCATATCAGGCTGGTCAGACTGATGGGACAATAGTTCCTGGGATCCAAGGTGGATCCCCCCTTGTGGAGTGGGATAACTGTAGCTGTGCGCCACTCATTGGGTATAAACCCTGAGGTGAGGCTGTGATTAAACATGACACTTAGGTGAGGTGCCAGTACATTTTGTAGTTCATGTAGTACACCGCCTGGGATGTCGACTGGTCCCATTGATGTCGTATTATTAGCTTTGGAGGGTGCATTTTTCACCTGTGTGGCTGGGGTTACTGGAATTTGGCAATCTTTTGGTATTGAGATGTGCCCTTTAGGGGGTGAGAGGGGGGTGAGGTTGGCACTGAATCAATCTGCCAGGATATTGGCAACATCCTTGGGATCAGTATATTTAATGCCATTCTGTGGTAGCTCAGAGCAGATCTAAGCATTGCCATTTAGATTCTTGACATAACTATAGAATGCCTTGTGGTTGTCCTTAGTATCTTTGGCAATTTTATTTTCATAACTGGCTTTGGATGACTTTATGAGGGATCTCAGCTTCTTACTGAGGCTGGTAAGGAAGTGTTTTGCATCCTGGTATTTTCCACTTTTCTGCAACAGTTTCTTCTTTCTGTTGTATAGTTTGTTTATGGCAGGGGACAGATTGGCTTTCCTTTTTTGTAGAAGACTGTCTTGGTTCTATTTGGAATGACACAATCCATGCACGACTGGATGTGCTCATACAGTGCCTTATTGTAGGATTCAGCAGTCGCAATTTCAGTTTCCATCTGCATAGGTGTCATGAAGTTTGTCACTTCTGACTTGAGTAGCATGAAGTTGGCTTAGGAGAGGTTTTTTATGGAGGTTTCCCTACTGGGAGTTGGGGGTGGGATGTGGACATCAAGGGTGATCAGTTTATGGTCAAAACTGAACAACAAGGGGGTGACCACTGGTGTGGAGCATCAATCTCCCATGTTGGTAATGACCAGGTCTAGGATATTTGAGCCCTTGGTGGGATTATGGATTAGTTGATCCAGGGCATTGGAATTTATGAATTCCAAGAACTATTGGGCAAAGGTATTGGTACCTGACTAGTTTTTCCAATTAATGGCAGAGTAGTTGAAATCACCCAGTATTAGGGTGTTTGGTTGTATCTTAATACTTTCCAATATGTTTAGAAAGGTGTAGTGAGAATCTTGGGGCATGGTGGGGGATCTGTAGCAAACTACAATTTGGATTGCAGTCTTACTTAGTGCTAGTTGCACCTGTAGAATGTCAGATGCATTGTGTTGGGAAACTAGCCTGGAGGTGTGAATATCCTTGGTGAATATGGTCACTCCTCCACCTTTAGTGTTTCGGTCCTGGTTTGGTGGCCGAATAGTGTGGTAAGAGTAGCCTGGTATTGTAGTGGTGCTCTCTGGACCCTTGAACCAGGTCTCAATTACTGCACAGATATCAATGGCCTCCATTTTTAGGAGTGCCTTGAGAGAGTGCATTTTGAGGTTTAGACTTCTAGCATTGAGTAGCATTACCTTCAGATTTTGCATGCTTAAACCTATTACGGTGGTGGGTTTGCCCTTTGAGCCTTGCCTAAAAAGGCACTATAGTGATGGCAAGAGCCTTTGCCAGTAACCTGAATCCCAGGGGCAACAGGTGCAGACCATCTCTGGCAAAGCATCGTGGTTTTTTGATCATGTCATCCCAGGCAGACAGATACTGGATCCCCTTTGAATGACAGCAGAAGCTTAGCCAATTGTTGAAGTCAATCATTTTGTCCTTATTCTGTGGTATCATTCTGGGTGAGGGCAGGATGCTACTCAGGGTCTGAGTGCTCTTCCATGTCTCTTTTTATGTAGTCCAGGGAGGTACATCTCAAGTCATTCACTCCAACATGTGCAATGACAGAGTCATATTTGTACTTGTGGAGTGACTTGAGTGCATGCATTATGTGGCGGATCCTGGCACCCGACAGGCAGCTGACAGGAATTTTCTCCTTGTTCAACCTGGTGAGTGGGACATCAGTGTGCCTGACTATACAGTCACCTATGACTAAAGTCTTGGGTTTGTTGTCTTGCCTTAGGGGCTGTTGTTGAGTGGCACACTGGTGTTTTGAGCTATGTGTCACTTTGGTTGTGATTGATGTTTGTTTGTGTTTCAGCTTTGGAGGTCCTTGTTGCTTGTGCAGGTTAATGTTAAAGGCCTCTGCATATTTGGGTTTAGTGTTACTATGTGTGGGTGTTGGTGGTGTGGATTTTGAAGGGCTATGTGTTGCTTGAGGTGTAGTGCAGGTGTTAACCTTCTCCTCTTGACTGTCTAGCAGAATCTTGGCTGGAGAGAGCTTTGCTTCAAATTTGGCTATGTAAGTATATCTCTTGCAGGTTATAGTGTTGGGTGGTGGGTGGTAGGAGGAGAGGGTTGTCTGTGTACATGAAGCAAATGCTGCATTGCCCCAGTATGCCCAGACTCACCAGGTGGACAGGAGAAATCACCAGGAGCTGACCCTTGGACATGCCTGGTTTGGTGCTTCTTTTGTAAATTACAAGAGCTGTTTCTCCCTTACCTTGGCAAGGCAATTATAATTTAGCTGCCTGAATTTTACGAACACTAGTAATTGCTACATTATCATTCAGCCCAGGTGATGTTTTTGCATCCTGTTTTAAATGTTAAACCAGCTTTTTGTATTCAATCCTGGTTTCACAGGTCCCTCCTCTTTCATTTTTAACAATTTTTTCTAACACAGAAAAAGAAAATGTAATTTGTGAACAAGAATGTGCATGTCTAAAAAGACCATTTGTCTCATTATCATGCTGAACATCATGAATATGCTTATATATGCATTTTTTAACATTCAATTTTCCCTATGTACAAAATTGTGGAATCCAAACACTGGACTAAATAAATGATGCCCTTAATATAACAATTGTAATGCCCCTTGGAATTAATAACCATGTTCTTAGCTTGTAAATAAATGTTGCCTGTAGCAAATTATTTGCTTGGAGTCTGCACTGTATAAAGGTAATTGTGCAGCTAATTCCCCTATATTGTACTGGGGAGACTATTGGGATCCAGACAGCTCAACACTGCTAAATAAACACAACTTTTAGGGAATTATCTATTTTCTACGCTGCTGTTTTGTCGAAGTACCTTACCATATTTTGCATTATACTTTCAGTTTAACATTATAAGGCGAATTGCACTGACCACTGAAAAGCATTTTTTAATTCACATTGTTTTTTTCTTTATCACTTTCTTTCTTTTGGCACAGCCATGTCTGCATTACAAAAGTATACTACAGAATGCTGCATCACCTATATTTGTAATGTGCATTTAATTGAAGTTTGCACAAAATATTGCATATGAGTGTATTAGAACTTTGTAGGAAGTATTTTTACCTTCTTAGCAGAATGAAAAATATGTTAAATTTGTGAATTTTTACCCGACTGCCCTTCATAGTAGTACATATGGCATTTATGATAGTTTTGTCTTACATTTCTAATGCTACATTTTGCATTGCTATTTTAATGCCGCAGTGTATTACACAGTTAAGTCTGTGATATCTGCATTACAGAACTGTTATAGATTGTTGTTAATATATTTTTTTTGGTGGGGGGGAGGCTGTCCTAGCTTATGTATAGTCATAATGATTATTAACTTTTAAATTGCTATGTGCATGATGGATGCATGCATTCATTCATAAATGAGTTTGCAAACATTCTGTGTGTGTATTGTCTATGTAATTATGCATGTCTGTTTTCTATTTCATCTCATACAGGGATATGAAACACAAGAAGAAATCTGTACATGCAAACGACTATACACTGATGCAGAAAATGAGGTCATTACCCAGGCCTTACATCATCATGGAACCTTTCAATTAGACAGAGGTAGAGTTGAGCAATCTGCCCAACAAAGATATGTCTACAAGTGGTTGGACATTGATACTGTCAGAGAGCATGGGAGAACATACTTCCAGATACAACCCAGGGCAAGTGATATGCCATAGGGCAGATGCAATTGCTTAAGAACAGGTGGCTACTGTAGATGGTCCTGTTACTGAACCATCCCTAACTGAAATAGAGGAGTTCCTGTCCACTGTCCGAGATCAAGATAGCTCAGCAGATGGTTCCTGCAGAATCCTTGTCCTTGGTGCAGATGCAGACAACAGATCCAGAGTGGAAAAAGCAGACCTTCCAGGTATGCAAAATGCAAGTGTCATTGTCATACCTTTATATGCATATATCATAGATGTCTGATGTATATAGAGCTAGTGATAACTCTGAGTCAAATGAAACAGTCTTGGAGAACTAGAGGAAGGTGTTTGGGGGGGGTGGGGGCAACCGTTCACTACATTTTTGTACGAGAACATTTTTAAACTGCACTTGTGAAGGGAATCTCTTTTTTTTTTTTGTTGTTTCATTTTCATTATGACATTTACTGATCTTTTTTCCTTTCCCTCCCCTACCTCACATGCAGACACATCTGGATTGCAGGCTTTCAGGCCACCTGCACATGATAAGTGCATATTTGGCTATTGGTATTACTGTCTGCAAGGTAGATTAATGTCTATATGAAGTAAAAATGTGTGTTGCTTTAGAATCTGCTAGATTTTAGCATAACTTTAGTATAAGGAACATATGTGATTGATTGTATTCTCTAGTTTTCAGGTCGGTGTATTTACTGCTTGTTGTCATAGGTTTCCTGAGAGTGGCAGTGAGGAACTCCTACCACCAGATGGCAGAGTATTGGTAGCCTCTGATGGTGTTGATGGCAATGAACAGGCACAGTCTAAGGGTGCGGAGGGTCAGGCTGACACTGTGGTTGTGGCTGTCATATCCCATGATTATATTTCAGACACAGTAAGTATGCCTAGACATACCCATGATGCAGACACCTCTGATATAGGAAAGGTTGATGGTGACACTGTTAATCAAGATAGTGTTTTTATTCCAGTTGCAGAGCTGTTTGCTTCTCCTTGTAGTCATTGTGAGGGCATGATGGCACATGGGTGGGTTGGTAGCTGTGCTCTGAGGAAGTTTGCTATCTTTCCCTCCCTGATGCTGGTGTTTTATTAAGAGTCACTAGATGTATATGCAGCACTGTAGTGAAGGCACACCTTGTTCCATCAGGGCCTCAAAAGAGATAGTGTGATTATAAAACATTATGCATTCTGAAAGGAGTGACTCCCTGAACTATGTGGGCAACTCTTTGAACAGGATAAATGATGCACTGGATTGGGCAGTGCCTGTAACAGAATATGTGTTAGGGTGGGTAGGCATCCATGTGGCTGGACAGCTGCTACATCTTCTGATGTTAACAGACATGACCATATAAGATTCAGCTCCCTTTGTGACACTACATCCACTTCTCTGTCAGTGATTGTGATGTCCATCTCAGAAGTGTTAGTCCAAGGGATTGAGATGTTTGATATAGTGGTGAGGCTAGCTCATTTGGCAAACATTGCTCACATAGAGGTAGCACCCTAACATCTAACTATGGCTGTGGAAGCAGCAGTGCAGCTCCCGGCAGAGGTGGTTCTCATGGTTGGGGGCAAGGACACTGAACTGACTATTCTACCATGCATAGCCCATGCATGTCAAGTATGCCAGGACATACTGCTAGTACAGTACTTGATTCTATTCATGCAGACACACATGCATTAAAAAAAAATCACTTGCCTATGCCACCTTACGCACATACAAACTATCTAAACAGTACTATTGACTTGTATACATCTGTTGTTACTGCCCTGACCACTGTATACTCTGATGGATGCAATTGTTTCTAGCTTGCACACACACACTTCTTTGTGTCACCTTGGCCTCCTACCACCCCCTCCTGTGCAAATGATGATGACTGTGCCCTGCTCTTTGCACATGTTTTTGTGACTTATGGTTGCATATATGTCCGCTGCACACAGTGGCTAGACAATGCTTGCTTATTCACGTTTGCACTTATCAATATATATTGTCGAAGAAAAGTTGTTGCTTTTTTGTTAATACTCATTTGTGAATGGTTGCTTCTATAATTGCTGAACCACATTGTATTTCATTTCGTATTGTCATTACAGTAGTTGAAGCATTACTTACTTTAGTCTTGCTTCTTGGTATAGTTGTGCAAATGAGGGTATAATTGACCTGTTCCATATTTTATAGACAGGGTCAACTGAAATGCTTGATGGACAGTATTGGTAAATTACTTTACTGTGTACTGCAAACACCAGACATATGAGTAATTGTTGACATAAATGTATAGTGCAGACAAGCACTCTACTTAGGGGCATGTACATATTTCCATACGAAAGTACTCGGCTATGTAACCTTATTTTTAATTACAGGTTCCACACTTACATTGTCATTACTTCAGGCATTTGCTCCCTTGGGGTTGTGCCTGTCTGATGATACCAGAACATAGCAATCACATGGTTAAGTAAAAATTGTTCAGGCTGAGCGCCATCAGTTTTCCTGTTCATATATGTGTGACCTTAGGCTTTGACCTAGGTAGTGATTGAGTGTGCTATCCTTTTTTCTTAGCTGCCAGTGCCAGAGTATACTGTCCAGACATGGCAGCTCCTTCTGTAACCAGTGATTGTTCCTCAGACTCTTCATCTGTATCTGCTACTGATGCTGCTGACCATGCCTGTGGTCCTTGAAATTGTGGACATTCCACTTACTGTCCTTGTTGAAACAGTGTCCTGAGATTATATTGTGCAACATAGCAAAGACTGTAAGTAGTTCAGAGGAGGTGCCTGGGTCAAACTGCAGTGCACTTCCTAACATGTCTAGACACCAGAACCTTGATTTAAGCACAGCAAACACACGTTCTATGACATCCCAAGTTTGAGCATGGGCCTTGTTATATCCTTGCTCAGTGAGGTTGTGTGGGCTTCTCATGGATGTCATGAGTCAGGGCTCCAGTACATAACCAACATCCCCCCCAGATGCCTTTGAGGAATGCCACCCCTATCACACCTGGTATACAGTTCCCAAGTATGCCATATGTATGTCATTGAAACTGTCTGGATTATCTGCACAGACACTTTAAATGATGCCTTGGTTATTATAGACAACCTGACAATTTATAGAGTGGAAACCTTTTTCTGTTAATGTACCTCCTTTACTGTTCACTGGGTGGGCCTTTATTTCTATGTGTGTGTAACCTATGGCCCCAACACTTCAAGGAAGTGTGCTACTACATAGAATTCCTGCATTGTTCTTGTCCTCTCTTGTTGGGTGTGTGGGAAATAGCTGCGATCCCTTGCATGTAGTAAAATTGCATTTAAAAACTGATATAATATTCAAGAGGCTGATGCCTGTGGTAATCCTAATATATACCCTATGTTTCTCTGGAAAGTAACAGTAACTAGTATACATAATGCTACACATAACTTTGCTTTCACTGGGATTGGTTCGAGATGGAGGGGTCAGAGGTTGTATATTGCCTCTCATGTTTCCCTGTCCACCCTGTATCTCTCAGGAATTTATGTGTTGTGCAGTACATGATAAGTCAAACAAGATCTAAACACCCATCATTTTCTTACTTAAAGTCTTGCAGCAGCACTTTTATTTAAAGCCTGTTGCACATTCAACACCAAACATGTTTTTTTTCTAAGTGAATTGCACTGCATTACAAAGAATTTTGGTGTACAATTCAAAAGCCTACAATGAGTGTACATGACTGGCTTTTAGCTTCCTGAATAGGTCTACCATGATGGAATGGTTAATTAACATGTACTTCAACTCTTTATGCTTTCATTATAATTTTTTTTTGCGATTTTCCTTCATTTAGATATTGTACATGTTGTATAGAGCTGCTTAATGAATTACAAATAGCACAGTATCATGTAACTCTTAATGAATTTAGCCACATGCTGTGAAAACAGCATAAGCAGTTATGTCTCCTGTTGTAAAGAAAAAAAAAGATAATAGCATGAACTGTCACAGAGACTGATGAATTACTGAGTATTTTGGCATAACTCAAAGCAGAAGTGAGACTTAAAAAATAGCCTTTTTTTCAATAACAAATGCATGTTGTTGTACACCATAAACAAGAGGGAATAAAATCAGACAGTGCAGTGGTAGTGTTATCACCTCACTGGAAGGGGTTTGCTGGTTTGATTCTTGGTTTTTGTACCCTCTGTGTAGAGTCTGCATGTCCTCCCTGTGTTCATAGATTCATATATTAGTACTAAGCTAAATGCCCTTGCGAACCATTTTAAGCCTAGCCAATTATCCCTTGTGAGACTCAAACCCTGTGGCTTGTGTTTATAAAGCAAACACCTTAACCATTAGGCCATCCTCCCAACCTGTATCGGTTTCTTCCCATTACGATGACATGCATCTGGAGTTTTTCTCCCCAGGCCTCTGCTGAAAATTGGCTTTGTTCCAAGTCGGACTTTCCCAGTAAATAAATCAAAATTACACTTACATTCTCATACTGCTATTTAAATATGCAGTCTATTTTCTTTTTTGCCTTTCACACAAAACATATCTACATGAACACAGAATGGCCTAAAATGTAAATAAAAGTCAGTTTTCTACTTTTTAATGTTATAATTCATCCTTCAAAGCTATAGTCATTGTAAAATTGAGGGTATATAAGCACGTTGTGTGTCCAGGGTAAGTATTGAATCGGGTTCATGTCATTACATCGACAAGCGGAAGATCGACAGTCACTCCACCGACACAAGAAATAATCGAAACCGCAAACACGGACATTTAACAGGTAAGAGGTTTACATTTTGCTAATCATGCCTACCACACATGCATAACACTGCTACACTTACTAAAACATGGTAGGCATGATTAGCGAAATTAAAACTCTTACCTGTTAAATGTCGTGTTCGTGAGTGAATGTCGATCTTCCACTTGTCGATGTAATGACATGAACCCATTGAATCTGTATGATCGCAGAATATGTCAAGAGATCCAGAAGTTCACTGAGTGTACTATATACTTAATTTGAAATTAAAGTATGCCTGTAGCCATTATGATCCAAATAGTCATTAAAATAAAAAAAAAATGTTTTATTTATTAAGTTTAACTCATAGATACAACTGAGCTGTAGCAACCCACATGCATACTTTCATTCCAGAACATTTTCTGCAAAATAAAGATAAAAAGCATAAGCCAAATGAACATAAATATACTCTAAACAGTAAATGTCATCAAAATGGCAAACTTAGTAATGTTATGAGTAAAAAATATTTTTATGTCAATACGGTAATACGGTAATATATTGCATTGCACACAAACAACTTTCCATCTATTGGAAACTGTACAAGCTAGATACTGAAATCAGATTACTTTGCTCAGCCAAATTTAAATTTTACATGGCATCAAGAAATTCCTGAATGTTTGCTTATTGAGATACTTACAGAAATATGAAAATTATGCTAATTTACAAAATTAACTTTATAAGAAGCACTGCATGCATGTCTTTCAGGATGTACAATTGCTAGAGCAATTATCAGTACATACATACATACATACAAATATTTCAAGCACGGGCATTAATGGCCTTCTTACTTTGCAATATACCAAAACATTTGTTCCCATAATGTGTCCAGGCTGTTCTTAAAAATATCTAAATTAGTACTTGGTTTAATGTAATTTGGTAGTCTGTTCCATGCATCAACTACTCTGCCAGAGAACCAATTAATAAACTTCTAATTCCTATAGAATTTTCTAAATACATTGTCTGATGATTCTCTATTACATTTTGATAACCCGACACATTCTCAAAGGTAGTTGTCTCTAAATGCCCTATATACCTGAATAAGATCTCCTCTTAGACATCTGTAAGAGACACTGTACAAGTTCAAATATTTTTGTCTTTTATAATAACTTAAATTTTCACATTCATGGATGTTCTTGGTATATTTCCACTGTACTCTTTCTAGTTTACTCATGGTTGTTTTCTTATAGGGTTCCATATTGTTATTCCATACTCAGGTTTGGGTCTACTGCAGATAACAAACAATGACTTCATCATTTTTGATTCCCTAGACTTTATATATCTTTCTATACAACCTGTAGTTCTATAACTATCATTAACCAATTGGTTAATATGATTAGAAAAACTCATAGCTGGATCTACCAATATATCCAGGTCCTTAAATGCGTCTACAGTTCAATCACTGTGTGCTTTATTAAATATTCACCTTTCAATGTCTGTCTCCCAAATCTCATATACTGGAAACAAGCACTAGCTAGTAAACTACAAACAATATGGCTTAGAAATTCAAACCACAAATGTTTTATAATTGTCAGTGCTTTTGTCCACTTGCTTTAATGAACTTCTTCAGACAAAATTCCAAACCTTTCCACAGACTTAAATAAGAAAATGTAAATTGAATTAATGACATCACAGTGTTCAATTTCTCATTTAAAGTTACCATCTACTATAAAAATTTGAAAGAATTCAACATAATTTGAATCCAAACTTAAAAAGCATTATCATAAAAAAATGAACAGTCATTAAACCATTACAACCCTCATAAATATATATATATATATATATATATATATATATATATATATATATATATATATATACATATATATATCTCAAACATTATTAAAAAAAAATATATATATATATATATATATATATATATATATATAGATATATATGGATCTACTATATTTGGTGATTTCAGGCAGCCCACTTCACTGAAACCTCATTTGACTGAAAGCACATTTGGTCGAACTACATTTGGTCGAAAATGGTATTTAGTCCCTGCCCCACTACAGTGTGAAAATATTCAGAAAGGGTGGTGGTGTGGGGGCACAGCCCCCACACATTGGGGGGTGTGGGGGCTATAATTGCAGTTTATGCACTATTATATACATGTGTATCCATTAAAAATACATTGAAACATTTAACGTCAGTAAAAACTGGTAGAAATATGTGGGGGCTACACCCCTCCACACCCCCCTAACTTTGTATTCTCACTCCAGGGTTGCACTGCAGTGGGGCAGGGGCTATATTCTATTTTCAACCAAATGTGCTTTCAGTCAAATGAGGTTTCAGTGAAGTGGGCTGCCTGAAATCATTTTCGACCAAATGTGATTCGACTAGAAGCAGTAGACCCATATATATATATATATATATATATATATATATATATATATATATATATATATATATATATAGATATATATATGTATATATATATATATATATATATATATATATATATATATATATATATATACCTATATGGGTCTAGGACTTTTACTCGAAAGATCAAAAACCCAAACCCATTACTAGTGAACACACTTTAACAAAAGCGCTTTCATAGAAAAAGAAGTATGTTAAAAAAAAATAAAAAGCACAAAATCTACTTGAATGCAGGAGGGCAAGCCCCCCTGCACCTCCCTTACTTTAATATTCTCAATCTGAAGTTGCAATACAGTGGGGAAAAGGGAATTTTTGCTTACCACACCGTAGTATGACTGGAATAACAAGCATATTTACAAGAAAGTGCTGCTTTGGTGAAAAGCACTTTCATGCAAGTATGCTCACCAAATTGGGATTCAGTGAAAGATGCAGTCGAGCATCTGTACAGATCCCACATATATATATATATATATATATATATATATATATATATATATACATATATATATATATATATATATATATATATATATATATATATGTATACACACACACACACACACACACACAAATATATATATATATATATATATATATATTATATATATATTATATATATGAATATGATGACTGATTAACACATTTGACAGAACAATAGTCATTCAAACCAGGGGGGGGGTAACGCCATTTAGCCTCAGCTGCCACAACAGTCCTCTTTCTTCTAATTTCAAAGCCCATGGTCTTCCCCTAGGATTTTATTGAACCTGCTCAACAACTTCATAAGGGAAGAAATGCCCTGGATTACTCATGATCTGTGCAATTGTGTTTGGATGGCAGGCTGCTGGTACATTGAGTAGTTCAGCGGTGAATAACATTAAACAAAAGAATACTGGTTGCAATCTTAAATTGTTTGACCAAAAATGTTCAATTAGAGCTCCTTTACTTTTTGCAGGAGATATATCCCCAAGGGACTGAGGCAGTGGCGGTACCCTACAGGGTTAATTAAGTTCTCCCCATTCCATCTTGAACTCTTGGAACTTTTTGATCAACAGGGGTGTGACTTTCTTGATCTACTAATAAAACAGTATGAATTTCAAATTGGTGAGTTAAAAGAGCAAGTAATTCAACTTGAGAATGTTATAAAAATGGACATCAATTTTCCGAGGGCCAATATGAATATTGTCGAATCTTCACTAATATCGATAATACTATGGGGAAGTTTAAAGAAATTAAAATGAAAAAAATGAATAGGGACCAAAGGGATTATGATAGGAGCATGCCCTATCCCCCTCATCCAGAGTCCCACGTTGGGTATAATCTTGTTAATAGTAGTACTAGTAACCAACAAGAGTCTGAATATGCTAATGAAGGAAGCGGTTATACCAAAACTGAACTTTTGAATGAAAGTGATGATGTTGATGACAACACTCCACCAAGGCAGAGTGAACGTCTAAAAGATCAACAGCAGCAAGGAAATCAACCTAATAGGCAGAATTTTCAGATGAACCAGGGCAATGACCAATCCCGGGCAAGGTGAGTAACATACCTGCATTGATGACAGAAGAAGCAGAACAGATGGAAGAGATAGTAACTAACATCTGCGATGTTCCAGTGGCTGTATGTTGTGATACTGGGTCCAAATTATGAATTCTGACAAACGTTTCAGGGGATTTTAAAGTTTATAACTACTCATCTTATGATGCTCTCTTGGACTTGATTGAAAACTTAGCAAAAGGTTTATCCTTTGTACCTATGGCACAAGCCAACCTTCCCAGGACATTGTTGGACTAAGTTGAACTTAAATGTTTTACTAGGTAATAATACTGAATTTGGTCATGAATGTAGAGTCACTAGTATTTAACTCCCCAATGCACTCTACACTTCTTTTATGTGAAAAAAATCCGTGAAATGGATATTAGGTCAACTCTGAATAGCCATAGTCATTAGTCTGTTAGAAATAACATCACTGAAGTGGACAGGCAAGCATTACAAGCTTTAGAATTTGAAAATATTAGAGTCAAGAAACCAGATAGGGGGGGGGGCTAATTTTCATGGAAAAGGAAGATTATGAAAGCAGAATGAGAGCTATCCTTGGGAGTGAAATGTATGTAAGGGTGACTTTGAATGAAGTAAATACAGCCTATAAGCAGGTTAGATCTGTTTGGAATTATCTATTTATAGAAGCTATAGTTGACATAGATACCTATAATTATTTAAATATGGTGGCTCCTAGTTACCCAGTTATTTTTGGAACACCAAAAATTCATAAAGATTTTGAACCCCCCCCCTTCGACACATTGTTGATGGATGAAGGTCGATGACATATGCCTGTGCAAAGCTAGTAGACATTAACCTAATGAAGTATCTTGAATTTGAATCTCAAATTTGTCAGGATTCTTGGAATTTCCTGGAAGCAATAAATAGTCTTGAATTCAATGAAAATTGCAATTTCCTAACTGTTGATGTTAGGGATTTATATACCGTAATACCCCAGGATGTAGGCATTAGTTGGGTGAGAGATTTTCTGATTTCTAGAACGGGGGGTGAATCTCAAGAAATAAACTTGATTGAATACTTATTGGATATTATTTTGTCCAATAATTTCATTATGTTTGACAATGACTTTTAACTACAAAAAACAGGCGTAGCAATCAGGTCACCATATAGAATAAATTTTCCAAAACTGTGTGATAGCCCATTGGGAGAAGGAATGTTTGTATCCTAATGCAGTGTTTAAGGATTATGTTTTTTGCTACACAAGGTACCTGGATGACATCTTTATAATCCTTAAGGGGGCCAATAATGTAGGAGCAAGGTTTATAACTGAGATCACTAAATTAACAACATTTCATAATTCATATTTCAGTTTGAAACAGACTTTATCCCCTATTTGTTAAAGGATAGACTTAATAGATGTTATGTAGCTAAAATCTATAGAAAAGCAACATATTCTAACACTTTTCTTCATTATAGTAGCTCACACCCATACCATCAGAAAAAAGCCATAATTAAGGCCCAATTGGTGAGAGCTGCGAGTATGACAACATTGGATGAGGAATTTCAGGGGAATGTGAGTTACTTAGAAGTATGTTTCTTAATAGGGCTTACCCCCCCACAACTGGTTGATGAGGTTATTGGAGAAGTTGTTAGGAAAAGATATTCAGTACATTTTCGAGCTATTTTGAATAATAAGGGGGTAGATTATGGTGATGGTGTTACAGTAGGGGAGGTACATGAACTAGCAGGGACCCCCATTGCATATGATACTCCTGACTATAATTTGGGTCTATATTGTATCATTGAATGCTTAAGAAAGCGAACAATATATAATCAACCCCATGTAAGTGAAAGCTTACAATCTTGAAAGCTCAGAACAGTGATTTTTTTTCCAAGGGAAAAAAAATTGCTGTTCAAAAAAAAAAAAAGAAAAATTGAAAGGATACATAAAATTGGGGGCTTCACCCTCCAAACCCTCCTTTTTTAAATATACCAACTCTGAGATTGCACTACAGTGCCAAAAATGGCAAAGTAACGGAAGCAGCCAAGCAAATTCTTTCCCTGGGAAAGAATTCACTTAAAAGCCTCTTCACTATTTTGCCTTTTCATTAATTTAAGTTCGACCAAGATGCATTTTTTTTTTAAAACAAGTTTATTATTTTTAACATACAAAATAAATATCATAACAATTTTATACAAGTAATTAAAATAGAAATGGTTATAACATTCAATAAAATAACCAAAGTATTTACAAAGACATCCACTACAATCAAATCAATTAATTAAACTAAAATACCATGCTATTGTAGCTAAGATTTTTTTAACAGATTTTGTAAAGTATCCCATATAATATAGTAAGATGTTTTTCCAGTAGTTCTTGATTTTATTGTCATCAATTCCATATGGCACACTACAGTCATAACATTTTTAAATTCATTAAACGAAGGAGGAGTATCTGAAATCCAATTTCTGGTTATTATTTTTCTAGCCACTGCTAGAATAGACCATAACAAGGGAAGCTTAACCTTTTTAACACTTTGAGGAACAGGAGTGTTGAATAATATAAGTGATTTAGAAATAATGAAATTATCTGTAAAAAGAGCCTGCAAAAAATCATTAATTGATTTCCAATATTCTTTCAATTTTATACAATCATAAAACATATGTGCCCAATCAGCATTAATTTCTACATTACATATTTTACATAGATTGTCTTTATTATTTATTTTATTCATCATCAAAGGTGTATAAAAGGATCTATGTAAAAATTTCCAAGTAAAAAGTCTCCAAATAATGGAAGAAGTAGTTTGATAAGCAGATTCCAATATATATTGTTTATCTTGTTGGTTTGGTGATTCACCTTTAATAGAAGTGAAATAATTCCAATAGGTATCTACACTATAATAAGTTTCTTCTCTGATAATTTTATGTATGTATGAAAGCTTACCTTTATCAGAAACTTTATGTTGTAAATTTAATATCAAGTAATCAATCAGTATTGGAATAGATTCTTTAACTGTTATGGACATTAATTCAAGTTTATTAATAAGATGTTGTCTAAAGGTCTGAACTTCTAACCTACACGTTTCTCTCAGATCAAATTCTTGTTTTAAGTAGTCTAAATTTTTAACTTTATTATCAGATAGCAACTGATACCAGTACTTTAGATCATTTTCTGTGACTAAAAGAGTTATTTCTGAAGTGGATGACAAAAGCATACCTTGTGTATACATTATAGGGAATAGAATAAAATTCCATTCCTTATACTTAGGATGCATGAATATAAAATTACGATAACTAGTAATAATGTTTAATGGATAACTAACTATATGTTTTGGTGTAATGGGTGAAGTACAAAATTCTTTTAGTAACCATAACATGGAGTTATTTACAATCATATTTTTATGTGTTAAAGAAATGTTCATGAAGTGAATACTAATTAGTTCCCAGTAATCTTTCCATTTTGCAACATATGACTGATCTATTAACAAAGTAATAACTTTTATAATAGAAGAGATAGTGTATAAGTTAAAGTCTGGAAAAGAAATGCCCCCTTGAGACCAGCTATTAGTATGTTTCTTTAATGCAATCCTAGGTCTATTAGGCGCCCATAAGAAATTTAACATTAGTGTATTCAATTTCTTGATAATTATTTTTGTAGGTGGGAGTATTATTGATTGTATTAAGTATACTATCTTGGGGAATATTATCATTTTGATAATTGTAAGTCTCTCTTCCATAGTAAAAAACATATTATTCCAGCTATTGAAAAGATTTTGTATATTAAGTAGACAGGTACTATAATTATTATGTATAATAGATTTGATATCTTTAGTTAGTATTATACCTAAGTATGTTATCTGACCCGAATTGGGTATATATTTACTAAAATCACTAATAAGGACATTTTTTCATGAATATATAGGTAACATTTTAGTTTTTTCTTCATTGAATATTAAACCATAAATATTTTTAAAATTCATCATTTTATCAAATAGGGATTGCATAGAAGAATTAGATCCTGCTGATGTGATTAGAACATCATCTGCAAAAAGTTGAATTTTAGATGTTGTATTTTCATCTATATCAAATCCTTCTATATCAGTACTGTTTCTGATCAGATTAGCCCAAGGCTCCATTATTAAAGTAAATAATAACGGAGAGAGTGGACACCCTTGTTTTGTACCTTTTAAAATGGGTATTTTTTGTGAGACATATGTTCCTATCTTAATGTAAGCCAGTGCTCCTTTATATAAATGTTCAATTAGATTTACAAATGCATCTGAAAAGTTTGCGCATGTCAGTAAGATAAACAAGTAGTCCCAACTTACTGAATCAAATGCTGAACTTATGTCGAGACTAATAAGTGTTAAATATTTCTTTTTCCTATTTGCAAAATCAATTAATGTTAGAGTTCTCCTTATATTATCAAAAGTATTTCTATTTACAATGAAGCCTGTCTGATTTATATCTATAATGCCTGGGATGATTGCCTTCAATCTATCAGCAAAAATACTCATACACATTTTATAATCAATATTAAGTAATGAAATAGGTCTGTATGAAGTGCATCTAGCTGGATCTTTATTGGGTTTTAAAATTGGCGAAATAAATGTGTATTGCCAAGATGGGGGAGTTATTAACTCATTTTGGGCCAAAGTAAAAACCTTATGTATTAATGAGTATGTACTTTTAGAAAGAATTTTATATATCTCAGGTATAATACCATCATTACCTGGAGCTTTGTTTGATTTAAGCTTGTTTATTTGTGTAATAACCTCTGTATATGAAATATTTTTATCCAATAGTTTAGTCTGTTGTTCATTAAGTTTTTTATTCATGTTTGTAGTTATAAATTTCTTTATTTTATCTTTAGGTTCCATGTTAATGTTATTATGATTAATTTTGTGAAAGTGATTTCTAAATTCATCTAATATTTCTGGTAGACTAGAAACATTCTTCTTTTTCCTTAGAGAGAAAATTTCTTTGATATGATTTTGCTTATTCAACCTTTTTGTTTTATTTTTAAGTCTATGTAAGTATTTGGGACTTATTGAGTAGGACAAGAACTTGTATTTCTCTAAAGTTATTTTAACTTTATGAGTTAAAATTTCTTTGTATTTCTCATTTAGTTTGTTTATTTCTTCAATGACTTTTTTATCCATAATATTTTCTTTATTATTATGCTTATAAGAGTCTAATTTACTTTGAATATCTAATAATTCCTTATCCCAAGATTTCCTTTTATTATTATACCATCTAATACTTTGTCCATATAGATATGATTTTAAAGCATCCCAAACATAAACAATGGAGACTTCAGGAGTATTAGTTATGTCTAAAAAATGTTGCACTTCTGAAAGTATATAATCTTTATAGTCTTTTAGTTGAGTTAAGTATGCTGGTATCCTTTTGATCTGAACATTGTAAGTACTCTTTATCATGAACTCAAAAACAATTGAATTATGATCTGATATAGGACACGAAATTATTTTAGAATTAATTAATTCTGTTACCATCTGGTTAGAAATAAAGACTCTATCTATTTTTGAATAAGTTTTATTAATATCATTCAAATTATATGAATTAACAAACTCTTTTAAATGTTTTGCATTAGATGTAATTTTCCTTTGTCTTATAGTAGTAGTATCATTTTCATGTAGGATACAATTAAAGTCACCTGCTAAAATAATATCTCCTATAGAAAATGATATGATCTTATTAAGATGGTATTTCACTGTATTAATACCAATTCCTGGTATCCAATATACATTGATTAATGTATATGTCTTTCCATTAATTTGTATTGTAACCATACAAAACATTCCTTTATCATCTTCATAAGTCTTGATAGTTTTAGGTATGGGCATACTTTTATTCCATAAAATAGCCACTCCTCTTTTTTTCTGAGTGTGCTCTGAACTAACTAATACTGTATATTTATTAGTGGCTAATTTATCAATATCCTTTTTTAAGAGATGTATTTCTTGAAGGAATACTAAGTTGGCCTTATGTAAATTAATGTATCTCATTAAGCTTGCCCTTTTACATGGATTATTCAGTCCATTAATGTTTAAAGAAATTCCTTTTAGAGAAGTCATTTGGCATTATTTAAACATATAAAACTTATAATCAGAATAACAATTAACAAAATAGGTAATGTTATACCTCCTCCTTTAGGTGTACCTTTAAATAAAGCTGTATTTATTGAAACTCTTATGAGATTTTGTATAAACTTCATTTTTGCTTGTAGTGACAGTAAGTTTATAAAATGCATTGTGGATGTCAGAACTATATACAAACAATAGTAAACAGAAGAAAATAATATAAGGATAAAACCTTGCACCCAGCCTGGAGTTAAAAACTCCAACTTTGAGTAGCACATACCACTCAAGTTAACCCCCTACCCTAAGCAGCAGTACCTCAGCTGCCACCTTATCAATGTAATACTGGTTATTATTAACTAAATTAACCTCTTTCAATTAGATTATCTAGTAAGACAAAGCTAAACATTTGATAAATCAGCATCATATAAACAAATAGGAACTTTTAGAAACAATTCATACTACTATGTACATATATTTAGTATAATACATTTATAATCAAATAGCATTCAAATAAACTTGATATTGGGAATCGAGAAGAGAGAGAGAAAGAAAAGAAGAGAAAGAGAGAGAGAGAGAGAAAGAAAGAAAAAAAAAAGGGGGGCATATCTACATATTAATTTATTCAAAGTTTGTAAAAATAAGTTCTTATGTTCATTTAGAGTGAATAACTTAGGTTATTATGGTTCAGACATTACATATATTAGGATATTCCTATTTTCTGTCATAGAAATGCAGTTAACAGCTTCTAAAAGACTTTAAATTACTTGCATCAAAGCTTTTCTTCTCATACTTATTATTGCCAATTAAATAAAATATTTAGGTTCATAAATATGGTTACAAATTATACTGCATAGCTATGTAAATTCCCAGATATACTTAAATCATTGTGAAGAAAGCCATCTGTATTTTATATATCTGAACTGCTGCTTTAAAATATGTCACATGACAACTTCTTCTAAGATAAAATCATAATGATATTCATGCTTGTCAGTTAGATAAGTCAAATGAATTGTAGTATTATATATGTTTAAATCATAAGTATTTACATACATTAATATGTTGCAGTCATGTAAACTTTCTAAAACATATGTATATATGTTTTACTTTCTATGCCTTCTAAAATATCACACTAGCTTACTATGACATACTGAATCATTTAAAATTATTATAACTTTCATATTTTATAAATTATAACATAAATAAGTAAGTAATTATAAAAAATAACTCACATTTAAATGTTATAGAGTTCATTATTCATCGCAGTCGCATTTGCAGTAGTTCTACTTCCTGGTAGAGTGTTCTTCTTGAATCTGCGATGTGTCAGTGTGAATTCAGAGGTCAAAGTTCAAAATGACTGCATTCAGCTTCTCTGCATGTATTCTGAGTGTTGAAGCTTTTAAAACAACTCGAGGACACTATTCACGAGGTAACCCACATCCCAAATTGTCTCCCTTAACATTCTGGTGGGAATTTTAACAAATGCAAGTGACTGACATTCATTTAGCAATACAAATGAAACTAAACAGAGTAAAACCTTCGCAAAGTATTTTACATGTTATTACAGTCTCTATGACAGTGAAACTAAGCCCACAGTTATTAACATATAATACAACTAACCTTTTATGCCCCAATTCAGTTTTTATACAAATCTCACTTTATACAAGTATCAGTATTATCTAAAGCATGTAAATGTACTTATATGAAGGAAAAAAAAAGAGAGAGAAGAAAGAAAGAGAAGAGAAAAAATAAGAAGAGAGTGAGAGAAGAAAGAGAAAAAATAAAAAAGGAAGCTATAAAAATTATCTACAGTGAAATATTACTTGCTGTTTATATTATTAAGGATAGATATGAAACATATTATTTACTACTATTTTAGTTCTAATTATTAGTAATTAAATCATAACAGATTATTTGTAAGCATGTATAAGCAATAGAATCATGACAAAATATTTAGCAACAGTATTTAAACAGTGTATATACTTTTTTCTTTTTTAAAAAAAAACTAATAAGTTATTATTCTACTTATCATATTTTCATCATACTTCTCTCTCTGCCCTCCCCCACCACTTACTGAATGCATAGTCTAAAAAGAATGACATTATTTAAAACAAGAAGAGAGAAGAGAGAGAAAAAAATGCATCAAATTACTAACCTTGGGTCTCTTTATGACAAAGAGAGACAAGTTGATTGATAGCTTGTTATTTGTTCCTCAGATATTTTGACTATTTAGGAAACAAAAACAGTTCTTTGTACACAGAAAATAACTTTGATTAAATCTTTTTTAGGATATTTGTGGCTTTCTGTAGATGAAGTAACTGTATTTGAAGAGATTAGTATTGAAGAAAAAGAGAGAGAGAAAAAAAAAGAAAAAACATAGAACATGTCATTTGTTTTTTAGTCTCTTTTTCTTCTCTGAAGTCTTCCACGAAGCTTCTGTTGCCAGCCTCTTTAATGAAGGACTAGCCCATTCCATTTCCTCTATTTTATCCAAAATCTTATTTTTTTTTATATACAGCAATGCAGAGTCTAAGTCTTCAAAGATTCTAGGGCCATCAGGTAGAAAGATTTTTTAGTTTGGCAGGAAACAGAAGGTAGGTTTTAAACTGTGCTTTCTTAAGTTCTCTTATTAATGGCAGGAAAACTTTTCTTTTAGTTATTACCAAGGAAGAATAGTCATTGTCAAAACGCACAGTTGCCTCATTAATTTTAACAGGTGCTTTAGCCCATGCAGATTTAAGTACCATCTCCTTGTCATAGGATGATAGAAATCTAACTATAACTGATCTAGGATACTTTTTGTTAGTGTTAACATTAGATATGGATCTATGGGCTCTCTCAATACCAAAAGAAAATGCTTCTGGTAAGTCTAAAGTTTTAGGAAGCCAAGTATTTAAAAAAGAAGTAATATTGTTACCTTCTATATTTTCTGGCAGTCCAAAAATCCTAATATTATTAGCCTAGATCTATTTTCCAGGTCATCAAGTTTAGTTTGTAGATGTGTATTCTGCTTCAGCAAAAACTCAATGTTAATTTCTTCTTCCTGGATTCTATTCTCCATGTCATTAACAGTCTCTTCTATGCCTGTAATCTGAGTCTTCTGTTGTTGCAAGTCTAGATGTAACAGATCTATTTGATTTGTAGTTTTTTCTATGAAGTTATCAATTTTAGTATCCAGTTTGTCCATTTTGGTAGTAAGTTGCTGAATTGTAGATATCAGAGACTGAAGTTCTTTCTTAATGCTGGAATCCAGAGAATTTGTCTTACTGGAACTCATTTCAAACAGAGGACCTGACAGAGAAATTTCCAAAGTGTTTTCTGACAGGAATATTATTGAAATTTTCTTTCTTTTTTAGATATTATTCAAGAAACTGATATTCCAAATGTATTTAGAAAGAAAATTATTTCATTAATTTTTAAAGTAATTATTTCCTGTCAGTGCTGTGAGATTGGTGGAGCTGAAGAAATCTGCTGCTATCCTGTGTTCATCCTTGGCCACGCCCCTCGACCAAGATGCATTTGATAAAATGTGTCTTCAGTCATCTAATAGGAACCCTATAATTTAAGTTTCATCACACCTTATTCTAGTGACTCTGGATTGTTAAGATATATTCTTAGAAAAAAATGTGGCCCAAATTAATGAAGATATGGAAATTAAGAAGAAGTTAGGTGATAAACCAAGATTAATCTTCAAAAGAGGATGTAATCTGAAGGGACTGTAGGAAGTAAGAAGTAAATCATTTATTCCTAATACTGGTATCTTTAAATGCAGACTTTGCCATTACTGTAAATATATTGAGATGGGTAGGAAGTTCCAGATACACAAACAATAGTACATATAATATCAATGGCAAATTTAATTGTGATAGTAAAGGGATAGTTTATGGGTAGTGCAAAGTATGCACTAGTTATTATATAGGTAAGATGGAATGACATTTAAAGCAATGTATTTATGAGCACTAGTATAATACAGAGAAACAGAATGGCATTAATGCACTAGCTAAACATGTCATGAGTAATCCAGGCCATTTTTTCCATTATTTAATTGTTGAGCAGGTTCCAAAAAATCCTAGGAGAGGACCAAGGGCTTTGGAATTAGAAGAAAGAGAGCTGTTGTGGCAGCTGAGGCTGAATGCCCATACCCCCCTGGTTTGAATGACTGTTTTTCTGTCAAATGTGTCCTGAAATTAAAAGATTTAGAAAGATCAAAAGTTAATCAGTCATCAGGTATACATATATCTTTATACATACATATATACATATATATATATATATATATATATATATATATATATATATATATATATATATATATATATATATATTTTTTTTTTTTTAAGTTTGAATTCGAATTATGTTGAGTTCTTACAAATATTTGTAGTTGATGGTAACTTTAAATGAGAAATTGAACATGGTGATGTCATTAATTCATTTACATTTTCTTATTGAAGACTGTGGAAATGTTTGGAATTATGTCTGCAGATGTTCATTAAAGCAAATGGACAAAAGCTCTAACAATTATAACGTTTGTGGTCTGAGTTCCTAAACCATATTCTTAGGGGTTCCCAAATTTCATATGCTTAATCTTTGGTGTATTTATCACCATATTATTTTCTTGTGTCCAAATGGTCAATTTAGTCAAGTTATTTTGCAGACATGCCTTATCTATAATGCAATGTAATCAGGTTACCCAATTTCAGGTCATCTGCATATAGAGTGTAGAACACTTCAGATTACAAAGCTAGGTCTGAAAGGTACAATCTAAACAAGTAAGAGCCTAGGACAGAGCCCTGTGGGACACCCTGGCTGTAACCAAGGATTTCACCTGTCCAGTTGCTGTATGATGCTTGCCATGTCCTATTAGTAAACCATGCAGCTATCCATCTTATCAAGAGTACATCAATACCTAGTTGTGTTAATTTATTGATCAGTGTTCTGTGTATGACCCTGTCAAATGCTGAAGTTGAATCTATATAAATTACACACAGCACATTTTTTCATTCATAGCTATTATATTGTTTTACAACATCATGTTACCACTTGTAATAGATATATTTTAAACATATGCATGCTGATATAATTTTTTCAAATCCCAACCTATCCAGTTCTGACAAAAACTTATCCAAGATTGCCTTCTCAATTATTTTTCCATAACATGAAAGTAGACTTAAGGGTCTTTATGACTCTAAGTTGTCCTACACCCCTTTCCCTTAAAGACAGGATTGTTAAGTGCATGTCTCCAATCTTGAGGTATCTCTCCATATTTATATGACCCAGTGAATAATAGATATAATGGTACTATAAGTTTTTGCTAAAGTGTTGTCCTGTCATTGTTACTAATTCCATCATCTCCCTGTGCTTTGTTTGGATCTAGTTTGCACAGTTCTTTTTCAATATAATCTAATTTGATTTCAGTATCTGGGGTTACCTGGATGTCATTAGGACAGCTTATCACCCCTTTTGTGGAGCCAAACTGTTTTGAATAAGATTTTGTAAATATATTTAAAACCTGTTGTGTCTGAAAATAAAGTGTAGAATCTGCACATAGTTTATCAATTTGTATGTCTTTACTCCTTTCACATTTTATGTATCTATAAAAAGGTTTCCTATTATGCTCAATATCATTATATAAATTTTCTTCAGGTTTTTGTTGATCTTGTCTCACACTATGCTTAATCTGTTTGCCCAGCTTGCTTATTTCAGTTTGCAAAGTTGTAGTTCAACCTCTCTTCCATTTCTTATATTTTTTGACTCTTACCTTAATCAGATATCTTGTTTGTATGGAAATATATCCCCTGACATTGTATGCCTAGATCCCGATGTTAAACTTTTTTTTTTTTTTTTACATTCAAACAATTTCTCTTTCAAAACTTTCCACATTCCATCTGCAGTTTTTCCTCTGCACCCCTCACTCCAGTTAGTTTTTCATAGTGATTGTTTTGCTTCCATATATTCTGTAATTAACCTTCTGTGCATTGGTTTAGATTTCAGTTTGTCAGAATTATCAAGTAACAAATTAACCTTATGATCAATGCAAATCAACAGTCGTAAAACTTGTCTTAAAGTAACAGTAATTTCTTTAGGAACACAAACAATGTCTAGTAAGTTCTGTCCTCTGGTAGGATTTTTTACAATATGAAGCAATTATTGTTACTGAATATATCTTGTGAATAATTTCCTTACCAACATGAATCAATATTATTCCAGTCCGTTTCTGCTAAATTTAAGCCCCCTGCTAATATTATTCTAATCTCCTGTATTTCATGCAAGAAATGTATGAATTCCTCTAGTTCATCTGCACTTCACTTTCGTGGTCTATACACGCCACCAATTTTAATGTGTTCCACGGCTCTCTTTATTGTCACAGTTACACAGTTTATAGCATTGTGTTATCATTGAACATGTAATAATCACATATCTCACAGCTATATTTAATCCCTATCATAACACCTCCACCTGATTTATGTTAGAATGTCTGTTATAGTAAAAACATTTATACCCTGACAGAACTGGTTTCCAGTCATTGTTCTTTAGCCATGTTTCACAAACAATAACAACATCAATCTTGTTGGAATGTAGCAGATTTTCCAATAAAAAAAAAAAAAACATTATTATTAATTCTTCTAACATTAACAACCTCAGAGATGAATCGATTCTTGCTATCTGTGAACTGTTAAATTTTAAACCTGGCAAAAATCCAACCTAGTGTTTGTCAAATATTATAGCAATAACCCACACCTGGGTGTGGGTAATGCTGGATTTACCCACAGTTGGTGTGGTTTGGTCATGACAGCGAAGCCCGAGTGGCCAAACAAAGACAACCGTGGGTAAATCCAGCATTACCCATACCCAGAAGTGGGTTATTGCTGTTGTACAATGACATTATTTAAGAAAAAAAAAATTACTTTTCTTAAATAATGGCATTGTATAATGCCTCCTTGCTGCCCTTCCCCAGCTGTCTGATATTCTGTGGCAATTCTGATGTACTGCGCATGCATATACTTAACGCAGTACATCAGAGCTTTGAGAAAAAGCAACGGAGAAAGCAAGATCTCCGTTGCTTTTTACAAACTGTCTCGCAATGTTAAAGGAGTTTAACATAGTAAGACAGCTTTAAAAAAAGCAACGGAGAATCTTCTTTGCTTTTTTTAAAGCTGTCTTGCTATGTTAAACCCATTTAACATAGCAAGACAGTTTTGAAAAAAGCAACGGAGAAAGCAAGATCTCCGTTGATTTTTAAAGTGTCTCACTATGTTAAATGGGTTTAACATAGCGAGGCAGCTTTAAAAAAAGCAATGGAGATGCTCCATTGCTTTTTTTAAAACTGTCTCGCTATGTTAAATTCATTTAACATAGTGAGACAGGTTGTAAAAAGCAACAGAGATCTTGCTTTCTCTGTTGCTGTAATAAAAAAAAGTTATACTAATGGAAAAAGTCCAGGTGACTGGTATACAACATGCATGCTGAGCAATCAGTGTGCACGTTTTGGAATATTAATGGGGGGGGGGGGTTGTTGTATAATGCAAAATATCTGCTGCAAAAATTCTCTTCCCTGATCTTGACAAATGCACACCATCCTGTCTGAACACATGTGTGCCCCAAACAAATCTTGGATGCTTTACACTTTTCCATTTTTTAAAAATGGACGTTTTTTCAATGTAGGTATTCACCCCCCAAAAGTCTTTTCATTCATGGTGACCTGACAATCCTTTCTATAGGTGATTTGTGAAGAATATGTTCTAACACCAGTGCAAGCTATAGCATCTAATGTTTATTGTCTAGTGTCAGTTCCCTACTAACAGTCAGAGAATCCTTGCGGATGACATCATTTGTACTGACATGAATAAAAACAGATCCGTACTTCCTTACATTAAAGCATTCTAAAGCTTGTCTCATGTCTTCTATTTTTGCTCCTGGCAAGCATAACACTATTCAATATTCATTATTGTGTCTGCAAATATAAGTATCACTTCCTCTAGTAATTGAATCACCAATTAGAAGAATATCTTTGTTGATCAGCTCTGAAGAATATTCAGCTTCTAATACAGTAATACCTGCTCTATCAATTGTTATGAAGGATAAATCTTCATCACCATTAGTCTTATTAATCCCACTGTTTTCTCCGTTTCTTAAATTCTCATCCAGCTCACATTGTAAATTCACAGCTTGAGCCATGTAGTCAACATTTGTCTTTCTCTTCTTTTTTCTTACAGTAATGTTCTTCAGTCGTTCCTCATTCAGTTTTGATTTCTTCCTTTTCACCTGCCCCTTGCCTCATATTTTCTACCTTCTCTGCCTTTTTCTGTAGACTGAAAGTTTTCTGATATAAAAATATCATCATTCCCAGGAACCAGTGTGTGACATAACAAAGCAGTGTCCTTTTTACTACGTATTCTCTTTCCTTTACAGCCATTAGTCAGTTTCTTTTTCTTCCTTGTTATTTGTTGTTAACTTCTTCATTTCTTTCTTTTTTGTTTCCTTCTAAACAAGCTGGATCCTCAGATTGCTGAAAACTTGAATGCAAAATTCCAAGATTGTCAGGGGCATCGTCTTGTTTCATAGGGGTTGAATAATCTTTGCAGAAAATAGATGCATCATTTCCTAAATGTGTTCTATTTGTTCTTTGCCTAACATTATTTTTCTCATCAGTCCAGTCATTAATATATGAAACAACAGTGTTCCAAGCCATGCCAATTGTACAAGTGCAATCATCATGATTAAGTCTAGATTTACTTCTAACAATGGTAAGCAAACCATTTAACTTTTGACACGAGGAACACAGATTACCAGTATTATCAACTGTTACCTTTAAAAATGAATACAATTTATTATACTGTACAAGATATTTGTGCATTAGCAAAGTATAAATTGCATACTCATTTAAGGAATCCATATTCAGCTTCAAACAAGTAAAATATTGTAAAAGAAAAGAATAATCAAAATCAGTGACCACAAAATTCAAAGAGAACTTAAATCAACTTCTATGACAAAAAAATCACACAAGCAAAAAGTAACTACATTAAAGTTGCTCTGCCTGTACAAGTTCTGGAAGGCAGACAAAGGCTGTAATTCCTTTGTGTTATGCTCAGTAGCTTCTGCTCACTATTAGTCGCAGTTGCACTTCTTTTTGACAATAAAGATCAGTAAATGAACACCAAGGTAGGATTGTTTAATTTATGCCATTTTCTTCAACATCATCTAAGGCAGGGGCTGATACCATGGAATAATTTCCAATAAGTATTAATGCACTTATAAAGAATTCTGTATCTTCATAATTGCTAGCAGAGAAAAAGAAATATCTCCAGCATGGGGCATTATATATTGATAATAAAAATGTATTTTAGTTTCTCCAGCCATGACTTTTCACACCATGGCTCTCAACATCATGCATCTGTCACAGTAATGAAAATATAAATGCAAAATTTCCATTTTGCCAAGGATTGCAACCCTGAACTGCATTCTTTGGAAAAACATCACCAAAACACACCTTTAAATGTTTTTTGCAGAGGGGCAAAACTCCCAGAACTTGTATATACCAACTACATGGTAGCATCCCTTTGAAGAATGGTAAACATCCCCAAAAAGGGGACCACTCTTAGCAGGACTCACCAACGGTGATTTCGTATGGAGAAGCTCCAATCCTCATAGGGCTGAACTTTCGGCAAATAATGCTCAAGAGTTTAGTCTTCATCCAACCACAGGTTACCCAGAAGTAAATATGAAAATGTAAATAAAAGGACATAAGGTGATTAGCATCTCTCTGA